>NC_084947.1:5311599-5511599 GCF_949316205.1 Platichthys flesus
AACTCCTCCGCTCCCCAGCTTCCAAAGATAATGGACCTGCGAGGCCTCCATTTACCTGCAGGAGAGAGGAGAGAGGGAGAGTGAGATTGTTTTTCATCCAGCACCACATTCAGTCAGAAGCCACCGCTCTCCTCACCCTGCTTCACCATCTGCCCCAGAACCCTGGTCAGCTCCAACATGACCGACGTCCCACTGCTGGGGTCGATGGCACCGTGAACCCAACTGTCCCGGTGGTTTCCGTAGATCACGTACCTGTCTGTGGACATAGACACACACACACACACACACAAACACACACACACACACACACACACACACACACAGGTTAATCACAGGATGGAAAGGTTTGATAAACATCATTTGGTTTGGTATCACCGGTCTCACCCGGCTCCACGCTCCCTCTGATCACTCCCATCACGTTGGAGGAGTTCTTCACCTCTTCATAGTTGAAGACGTCCAGCTTCACATCACTGGAGCAGGAATTCAGCATTTACAGTACAAAGTATGAAGTAGAAACGGAAGTTTTGCATATATTTACACTACATATATTTCATAAACTTCATTTTGTAATCTCGAAATCAAGGTGAGATTCAGTGAAATTGTAAATGCAAGTGAATGCAGGATCATAGCAAAATGCAATCATTTGAAGTTAGGAGTTTGTATTGTCATGTAAGGGAAAATCACCTGGTTATCTACTAAGTCAAACTCACACTTCTAAAATTATGAAAGATAAATTATCGATTACGAGTTTGAGTTGCCCTCAAAATTTAAAAATGCCTTAAAATATGTTTTCCAACTTTTTTGTTTTGAAATTAATTAGATGCTGCTCCTCTCTGTATCAACACCATTTAGCCATTTCAAGAATATCTATTATTATTACTAATCACACTTCAGACTTCAGTTTTTCCCTGACTGCGTGTGTTGCTTCACCTGTCGCTGAATTCTGATGTGTTCTTGAACCCTGGACCTCCAAAGCTGTAGGTACAGTTGAAGGCTCCCTGCCATGAAGCTGGAGCTGCTTCTCCTCCCAGTTCACTGAACCAGCCCAGAGGAGAAGAAAGGTTACAGATCATATTGACTATTTCTACCTGTGTCAATAACATACGTTCAAATGTCAAATTTAATCTCAGACCAGATCAATTTGTACGCATCCTCAAATCCGATGGGTTGGATTGGAATAGGAGGGAATCCTGTGACGTTCTCGACTGGGATCCTGTAGGTTTCCTCTGTAAAATAATGACACAGTAGAAATATTACCAATCAAAAACCTTTTTGTTTTGTAGGATTTATGAAAAAAGAGAAACACTACTTGGTTGTGTGTACCATAGATATATATATAAAGGCTAGATGTCTCGTCCACTTTTCCGCCCAATGGAGTCGAACGGCCGCACATGGCGGCCATCTTGCGTTAGACGGTTCGCTCACCCATAACATTGTGTTGGTAGTGGTACATGTGCTTTTTAAAGAAAATAAAAGAAAATAATTCTTGATGTATATTTGTAAAGGGAAATCTTGTACCTATTTAAGAACATTATTAAATTTGTATTTATTATTATTCAAAGTATGCAGTGTCATAACTCATAACTACATCTCTGAGGTTTATAAAAACCAAACTGTTGTTGAAAATTGAAAAATGGGTTGAAAATTGAACAAGTTATGGTTATTTAAAAATACGTACCATTCCATCACAATGTTACGGGTGAGCGAGACATCTAGCCTTATATATATATCTATTGTGTGTACTACCTTTGGCAGCCAGGTAGGGAGTGAGTGTGTCTCCAAAGTGACTGTTGAAGGATCCCCTCTCCACCCCCGAGGGCGGCAGGTACCAGGAGTGAGGATACGTCTCGTTCAGGTCGGACATCAGACCGTCGTTGATGTCCAGTGGGTCGGTGTAGACCAGCACGCCCAGGACCCCGTACGCTGCTGCGTTGATGGCCTGCACGAGACACGTGGTATTTTGTTCATGTGTAAATACATTGGCTTCATATTGTTATTGTTGATATGATATAAACCACATATATGAATGTTATATATCAATATTGCTATGATGCTTTTTCAATTTTTACACTATCATTAAATCTTTACAGTCTTGTATGTTATTGCCTTCTCATTTATTATTCTGTAAAAATGCTATTGTATCGTTTTCTATATACTATACTGTTGTATATTAGTTTTATATTCTATGTGTCTATTGAATTTAGACCCTTATTTGTACATGCTTTCAGTTATTTATGATATATATTTCTTTATGCTCGTATGGTTTTATACTATTTTCTAGTCATGCTTACAGTTTTTATATGTTATATTTCTACACACTCACTTTTTTATATAGTATACACTGAGCTGTTATTCCATTATTACTTACAAGGAAGCATATCAGCATTAATACTTACTTTTACCGTGTTTACGCAAAGTCTGGGTGATTGGGTAAGATTTGTAAATTTGAAAATGTTGCTAATTAACTTCTTATCTTTAATTGTGGAGCTTACTTTAGCGGCTCTTCCCGCTCCACCGTATCTGGTGATGGCGATGGTTCCTCTCAGGTCGATTGTCTGGTTCAGCTGCTGATAGTCACTTGGTTTCCCCTGGTTGGCGTAAACCAGTTTCCCCTGAAACCATCACAAAAGGTCAACGTTATGACAAAAGCAATGAGGCAGGAGTAACTCAAACATAAAATGTAGAACTTCCCCATTTATACTTCACTAAATATATATACGTTATTTTTTCAGATCGTCCACAACCTCTTTTCTGTGATTTCAGATATAATACAAACAAACAAAGGCCTGTGTATTCTTATCTTTTCCTTTATTACAGCCGCCTCCTCCCCCCACAGAGATAGTGATGTTCCGTATAAACCTGTTTAGTGTCAATCTTAACTGATGGGCACTTGTTGGTTTGTAACTTCATCATCTCATCATCTTGATAAGACACACGTAAAAAAAAAGATTTAGGCCTTGAAGAAGCTGCAGCTTAACACAGATCGATGGCAGCAGGAAAAATGATGATTTATTGCTTTTACTATCGATTACACACAGAGACTTTGATTCATGTGCTTGTGGGGTCGAGATATTCCTTCTCCGTCAAACTTAAATATTTCAATCAATTCTTAACTAGTGAATCTTTTAACAGATGTTCTTGTGAGTCAACATAAAAACAGATAAATGTGTTATCTGTCTGCCTTGAAGGTTACAACAGCCGAGCACACGATGTGGGCCTGTAAATCAGAGAGGTAACGATCATGGGACTTTTATAGTTTCAGTGAAATACTATATCACACACCAGCCGACTTTTTATTTGTCCATCTACCCACCCATCAACGGACCTATGGGCACAGACATGAAACGAAAAAGGTTCTAGATGCTTCTTGTAACGCTGTGTTGTATTATTCTTTATTAGTTTAGCTTGGGTAGCTCGTTATTTCATAATGATTCAGAGAATATGTAGGTGCGTTGTGCCTTCCTCGGCTTATCTGCTGCCCTAGATGTAAGAAAGTGAGGAATTCTAAAAGTATTCATGACTTTTCAGGTTATGGAGCAATCTGCAGTTTAAAACTAAATCTGATTAAATCACTGGATTCAAATACTAAGCTGTTAGATCTGATAGACTGAGTGTGAGAGGCCCAGGGAGGTGTGTTACCTTTGCATGTCCTGCAGGGGAGTACGCAGCGTACGGCTGAACCACATCGGGATCATCTTGATCCGCAGTGTAAGACTTCTCTTTCTCTCTGGCAGCGTACAGCACGGTTTCAGACGCGTTCACTGAAATCAACAACTCAGGGTGACTGGTCTGTTGGTGTAAATCCACAGACGTAATGAAAACCTTGTGAATGTTGGACGACCACGAGAAGATGATGGAAATCTAACAATCTGTGGATTTATTGCTGTGATTTGTTTGTTTTTATTTTCAAGCAAAGATAAATTATTGTGATATTTCTTTTATAGCGTGAGGATTTTCGACTAATGATCATAAAGACAATTCAAATCCAGATTAGTGTCTGTGAACACACTCGGCTGAAGCTGCTCCTTTGAATGGGATCGTCTGAAAAAGACCTGATTCAGCTAAGTAATCTTAATTTTGGTCTTTACAGACTCAACAGTATTTGCTGGATGAGGATTCTGTGGCCTGTCCGCTCACCTACAGTGACCTTGTTGGGCTTCTTTGGGTCCGGGAAGGACAGGTAGACCATGTACTCCTCTCTCCAGGCCTGGTCCAGACCCGTCTCCGAGTCTTGCCATCTCTTCAGCATGAACTGCACCGTCTTCTCATCTCCAGCTGTGGTGGCCATGTGGGGCACTTTTGTCAGCTCCCTGCGGAGGAACAAGCAGATACAGAAGAGTTAGATTCCATTAAGTAAAACCTGAAACTGATTCATTCAGGGAATCACAAAGGGATCGTGAAATCTGTTCAAGCTTCTATGATCTTAGAAATGGAGGAAACCATCAGGAATATGCTGAGCAAAGATTCCCTGTTGTCAAATGAACATCATTGGACCTTTAAGTCTTTAAGTCTATGAAATCCTTTTTATTGTCCAACTCTTTTATTACTTACAAACTCAAATATTCTTCCTTTATTTTCTATTCACACATTTTAAAATCACTTGTAATCAAGAGGGAACAATAGATTGAGTTCATTACAGAATCTTAACACAATCATTCATCTATTCACCGTAAGTTTTCCTGGATCTGGATGCTGTCCACCTCAGAAAGGAACCTCTCAATGAGACTCTCGTCCACATCCTTCACCACGTCGTTGATCCAGGACGGTGCCGAGCCGCTGCTGTGTGTGATCCCATAGTGTCCGATCAGGATACCCGCGGTCAGCACGGCAGCGCCACTCAGGAGCCCAATCAACAGCTGCTTTATCATCCTCCTCCCTGGGAAGAGCTCCAAAACCAAACAGCCGAGTTCCCCTCCTCTGTGGTCCTGAGCCTGGTGGCTGACAGTGAGCGCTCTCCAGAGACCACAGTGGGTTTTGGTGACAGGGTTTTGCTTATGAACCCTTAATGTGTCCTTTCTGATTCCCAAATGATCTGCATGACACCAGAGCAGCTGCTGAGGGACCTCCCATGAGGTTTATTACTCACTTTACATGCTCATTGCTGTTTGCAGATGGGATGGACTTTAGTCCTCTGTTCATATGTGAGGGAGTTCAAATCCATTCATTCGCTATGTTCACACTCACAGACACACAAACATACAGTATTTGAAGTTCAGGTGATCGATACTGGTGCATCATTGTTTTTGGTTAAAATCTTAAATCTTCTCTGGTTTCTGAAGTGCAAGTAACTTTCAGCAAAGGATTCATAACAAGATGTAAGATTTTTTAAAGACGATTGGTTTTATTGGATATATAGCTTAAAACATTTTACAAATTGTATAAAAAAATTGTATAGTAAAAGTAAACATTTGAATATGAAATCGGTGTGTCCAACCAAAACCATTAAGTCCAAACAATATTCTGTGTACAATAAAAAGCTTTTAGTGCAGCAATAAAATCACAACCTTTCCTGGCCAGGAGGCAACGTGAGTGAGTTTTATGAACTCAGACAATTCAAGTTACTCAAGGTAGAATTTAACTCTTTCACTAGAAATTCACTGGAAAGAATCAAAACTAATATTTTCTAACATGTGTGAATAAACAACAAAATAAATCAACTCTTAATTTTTTTCCACTTCAGACTCGACCCTGAACATCATGACATGTTCAGCTGTTTTATTATATTTATGAAGCCAAATTGTTGTAACCATGTATTTTATTGCCTAAAGAACTTTTACAAGACATTCTTTGCTTTGTGAAATCAGCTGTAAAATTCACTGACGACATGATAGTTAATGTAAAACAATCTTTATGGTGAGTAATGTTGCTGTACGTTCAAATGATCTTTATTTAAAAAAAACTTGGTAAGTTTGAGTGTTTAATTTCAAAGCCTGGGTGATTTGTGATGATATATGAAAACAAACAAACAGTATTTGTGAAGGAATCTTTACATTTATACTTTACAGATTTGTAGTTAATCAGTAGCAGGCTCTGACTATACTTTGTGTACATGTTTTTTTTAATTGTTAATTTAATAACGTCTCTTTTGGAAGAAAAAATAAAAAACTTTGATTCATTGAGAAATTAGCAGGTATACAAATGGCATCCTCTGGTGGTGAAAGGTATCACTGCAGGTTCAGTGTTTCTTGAGGTGGGAGTAGACCCGATCCCTAAACTGCATCTGATTGGTTTAGGTTCAGGCATGAAAACTGGTGATTTGTTAGCATTAAGGGGGCGTGTGAGAGTAAGCCAATCAGAGGCAATAACGAGGCGGGTCTTGGCAACAACACGGAAGTTCCTGTAAACACGACTTTTCCCTTCTGCTTCTTTGCGTCGTTTCTCTCCATTCTGGCTCAGTTTTATAAACATCACGGAATCATTCATTAACTCAACATCTACATTTAAAGGTCGAGGATTTTATTTTATTTTTAAAAAGCGCCTGTGAACGTACACGACCTGAGTTTCCTGTAAAATCTGCAGAAATGTAAATACAGATATTCCTTTTATTTGTAATTCACATTTTGAAGATCACAATAATCTGATATTTAAACTGAATGAAACACAGTGGAGGAGGGATCATGTTTTTTTATCCCCCACAATGCAATTCCCTCAATCTCTTTCACTTTCACTCTTGGATTATTTGAACGTGAACTTCGAGCAGGAAACGAAGGTGAGTGGAAAACCTAATGAAATAAGATTATTGTTATGATTGTTTATGATCTAAACGTCGACCCAGCTCATCCTGTCAAATTCTGTTATGTTGTTTACTACGAGGTTTTCATCGGATCAGGAATAAATAGAAACTAGTGTGAGAACGAAAGTGTTGTGGTTCCCGTATCGTGTGCAATGTGTTTGTGCTTTGTCATTGTCTAGTTGTGTTGAAGTAAGAAGATGCCATGCAACTATATCAATAATACAACTTTCATCTATAGCAATATATCAAATTCTATATATTTCTTAGAAATTATGTAAGGAGCTATAACACATATACGATCCACCTCAGATCTGTTAAATGTTAATAATGTGATGTTTATCTTTATCATAATTAATAGCGACTGATTATTATGACAGTTTGATTAAATATTGAGCTATTGATTGATTATTTTTGGAAGAATTAGGGAGAAATCAAAATCAGTAACAAATACAGTTAAGAGATGTGATGCTCTCCCAAAGTTAAGATGTTGTAATTACACAATTAAATTAAAGAAACTTCATTGACATGTAAATATATTCCTGAACATGATTATGCATTTGTCTGAAATTGGATTTTACAGGTGAGAGGATTCTCTACTCTCAGTGTCACCATGTCATTGGCTCCTCTCCTGCTGCTACTGTTCCTTCCTGTCCCTCCCTCATCCGGAGCACAGCTGCCCAATCAGGGCCAAGCCAAAGACCCCCCCATCGCCACCAACGGCCAGCCGTTCCCGTGGGACCGCATGAGACTTCCCAAAACCATCTTCCCGCTCCACTATGACCTCACCATCCACCCCAACCTGACCACCCTGGACTTCACCGGCCTCGTTCGCATCGAGCTGGACGTGCTGGAGGACACCAGCATGATCGTCCTCCATGCCAAGCAGATGCAGATATCTCACGTGCTGCTCCTGGCGCCTGAAGGCGTGAGGCCTCTCCGGGTGCTGGAGTATCCTCACTTCCATCAGCTCGCCCTGCAGTCGGATTCCGTGCTGACCAAAGGAAGGAGGTACGAGGTGCAGCTGAGGTTTGCTGCCAACTTGTCCGACAGCTTCCACGGCTTCTACAAGAGCAGCTACCGCACCAGCAGCGGGGAAGTCCGGTAAGAGCCTGGGATTTGTTCTTCAGGTGCAGTGTGTACGGAGCGTTTAACCATCATGTAATCATCACCACATTGATTAAGCTACATTAGCTTAAATGCAGTTGATAGGGTAAAAAATTATAAAAAAAATGCAAAACTAGAGAACAGTGGAAGAAAGGACAGACAGGAAATGTGCAGCAAATATGTCAAATATAAATTGATGTTCAAAATGCTACGTATAGAAACTGAAACTCTCCTCAGCTTCATTACAGAATTTATTATTTCACATAATGTCACTTTATTTATTTATGTGTTTAGGGTTATGGCGTCCACACAGTTTGAAGCAACGTTTGCTCGTGGAGCTTTCCCCTGTTTTGACGAGCCTGCTTTCAAAGCCAACTTCACCATACGGATCATACGAGAGCCGCGGCACATAACCATCTCCAACATGCCTCAGGTACACATGAGCGCATGAACATGAAACTCACAACGCTGTAATGAACACACCGACCTCTCCTTTCTTTTCTCCATTTCTCCAAACCACACATTTTTAATTCTCAGGTTAAAACAGTGGAGTTGCCGGGCGGTTTGCTGGAGGATCACTTCGACACCTCAGTCCGGATGAGCACGTACCTGTTGGCCTACATCGTGTCTGACTTCCTGTCTGTGAGCAGGACCACGCAGCACGGCGTCAAGGTGAGGACGACAGCGAACACTGGCCATACCATCGTTTCTTTGAATTCCATTTACTGTACTTTGGAGAGAAATCTTGATTATTATGCGCAACATACATTTGAATTGGTCGGTCCACTTGTCCACTTCCTGTTATATTATATCAGATTTCAGTCTACGCCGTCGCTGAGAAGATCGACCAGACGGCCTTTGCTCTGGAAGCTGCTGTCAAGCTGCTGGACTTCTACGATGACTACTTTGATATTCCTTACCCGCTTCCCAAACAGGGTCTGTAGGAAAACTTACATTATACCTGAATATCAGTAGATATGCTTTTTATCTTGTTGATTTCAAACTTGTGATGGGATGTAACCGTCAGAAAGCCTTATGCATATTCTCATAAAGTCCTTCTACTCAGTCAGAGATCACTTTGACTTTACCGCTTATATATTTCAACGTCTACTGGTGTATCTTTTCTGTGGTTGGGTCTTACTTGGATCAATCAAAAAAAACTGTAGGAAAGTTAGCTTACCTTAGAAAACGTTGATTTAATTTGTAAAATGTAATCAGCATGTTTTGAAAATATTGAGTATGAATGTCTGTTTCACAGGAGATTTGAATACACTTGAGTGATAGTCGGAGCAGCAGTTGAATACACAACATTTCCCTGTGTTTATGTGTGTGTTGTTGTTCTCTGCAGACCTGGCTGCTATCCCTGACTTCCAGTCAGGTGCGATGGAGAACTGGGGGCTGACGACCTACAGAGAGGCGGGCCTCCTCTTCGACGCCGACAGGTCTTCAGCTTCAGACAAACTGGCCATCACCAAGGTCATCGCCCATGAGCTCGCACACCAGGTACGTGGTGTGTGTCTGCCCCGTGCTTCATCCGTCAGCTTCAGTTAGAAAATGAAGAGTAAAAGTTGCAGTTGGTTCCAGTTCAACTCTCAAAGTTGCTGAATTTGGGAAATAATGAATAATTGTTTTTCTTCTAATGTTTTAATGATTTGTGGTATCTACAGAGCAACTCAGCTCTGAACTCTGTTTAGCTTCTGTTCATTTGAATAATGTCCTGGGGTTTAAGAGGTTCTCTCTCTTCCATGTTCTCCAGTGGTTCGGGAACCTGGTGACGATGGAGTGGTGGAACGACCTGTGGCTCAACGAGGGTTTCGCCAAATTCATGGAGTTTATCTCTCTGGACGTCACGTACCCGGAGCTGCAAGTGGTGAGAGTGGAGCGCAGGGAACTGACACGTATCTGACTCAGAACACATGAATGAGCAGCTATCACATCATCTGATCTGCTTTTGGAGTTCTCTCTTAAGTTAGATTTAGACATATTGAGACATTTTTAATGGTTTAACAGGAAAGATAATAACTCTTATGTCCATAAACAGCTTTTTTTTAGATATGACCCCAAAGATTCCATTAAAAATGACCTCAGACCTCAGGATGTGTTGATTATTTTGTCCCTTGCAGTGGCTGTGTTTTAGTAAAATGTCTGACCTGAACATTCTTTTCTTCTCCCGGCTTTCTCTCATCCCTCCTCCCTTCTTTTTCACCCAGGATGACTTTTTCCTGGGGAAATGTTTTGAGGCCATGGAGGTGGACTCCCTCAGCTCCTCTCACCCAGTCTCCACCCCCGTGGAGAACCCCATGCAGATCCAGGAGATGTTCGACGATGTGTCATATGACAAGGTCAGCTACATTCTGGGATGATGCACTTGTATATTTGAAATGTGCTGTTACTGAGGCAAGGGTTAGAAAATAGACTAGAGATTTGAGCGAGCAATTTCCCCTGAAACATTATTTAAGTAATTAATTAAACAACTGGATGTGTTTTGTCATTCAGCATACATGTGTGTATTTCTTTTTCTTTTAGGGAGCATGTATTCTGAATATGCTGCGGGACTTCCTGACTCCAGAGGCCTTTGAGATCGGCATCATCAAATACCTGAAGCGCTTCAGCTACCAAAACACTGTCAACAGCCACCTGTGGGAGAGCCTCACTAATGTGAGTGCTGGGTGTGTGGGTGAAGTGGAAGAGGGATAAACAGCATTTACATTTGAGTTTGAAATAATGATTTCACTGACACACAGTGCTTGTCTGCTTTTAAATACAATTATAATACCACTTCATTTTCACTGATCTGGCCATTCAGAGTTATTCATGTAATGTAACAGAATATGTCTGATTGTGCTGAATGTGTCTGTTACTGTCATGTTCCCCTGCTGAAGTTCTGTGCCTCTCCTCAACAGGTCTGCAGCTCAGATGATTTGGAAGAAGGCCGAATGAAACACAAAGAATTCTGCTCCAAACGCAAAGTCCAGTCTGGAGCCACCGTACGTTTTCATGCTCTACAGCGACCAGGCTGACCAAAGCAAACTTCCTCAGTTCTCTCATGAACTATCATTGTTCACGATGTGAAATGATTTATTGTGCATCAATATTTGTGTGTGTTTGTGCAGAAGTGGTACTCCGGTGATGAGCTGGACGTCAGGGCCATCATGGACACCTGGACGTTGCAGGAGGGCTTCCCCCTGGTCACCGTGGAGGTCAGAGGTCGCGAGGTCAGGCTCAGTCAGGAGCGTTACCTGAAGACAGATGACCCCTCCCTCACTGAAGGGTAAATATTAAAGCCTCTGAAATATTTCTAAAATAATTTTATACCATAAAACATCCTGAGACGTCAGATTAGTGTAAAAATGCAAAAACATTTAAAAGAGCTAATCTAGAGTTTTGTAAACAGCTCCTTCTCAACTCATTTCATTTTGTTTTGTTGTGTGTTGGTAGATTCCTGTGGCAGATTCCACTCACCTATGTGACCAGCGCCTCCAACACCGTCCACCGCTTCCTGCTGAAAACCAAGACTGGTGAGTAAAACACCCAAACTCAGTGTTCTTTCCACAAGTCCTCTTTGCTCCAGAGCTGTTCTTCACACCGTGCTCCTCCATGCAGACGTCCTGTACCTGCCGCAGGAGGTGGACTGGGTGAAGTTCAACGTGGACATGTGTGGCTACTACATGGTGCACTATGCAGGCGAGGGGTGGAACTCCATCATCAAAGTGCTGCAGCACAACCACACAGCGCTGACCAGCAACGACCGAGCCAGCCTCATCCAAAACGTCTTCCAGCTGGTCAGGTCGGTTGTTACTCATCCACTAATCAGATCCCACATCAGTTAGTCTGAGTGAAGCCATTTGAGCTCCCATACATACTGTTTTGGCCGAATATGAACTGGTGATTGTGGTTTGTAACCTTTTTTTTTATCAGTGGTTGTCCATTTGTTTTCCTTTTAATATCCAAATTTAAAGTAATTGAATATGAAATCCAAGCTGCAGCCTGTTGTTGGTTTGAAGCCTGACTTGTGTTGCAGTGTGGGGAAGGTGAGGCTGGACACGGCTCTGGAGCTCTCTCTCTACCTGTCCAGAGAGACGGAGATCATGGCTGTGACTCAGGGCTTCGGAGAGCTCGTACCTCTCTACAAACTGATGGAGAAGAGAGACATGCCAGCTCTGGAGAACCAGATGAAGGTCAGTGAAGGCAGCACATCAAAGTCCTCCATATTGTCTGAAAGGTGAATGTGAATCTCAGTAGACGAGCTTATTGTTGTTGTCCTCAGAGCTACATCGTGGAACTGTTCCGGGGCCTGATTGATCGCCAGGTGTGGACCGACTCTGGATCAGTGTCGGAGCGGGTGCTCAAGAGTTACCTGCTGCTGTTCGCCTGTTTCAGGAACTACGCCCCCTGCTTGACCAAAGCCACGCAGCTCTTCAACGAGTGGAAGGAATCCGATGGCAACATGAGGTCAGGGGCCCCACACAGCAAAAGCTGACTGGAGGACAATAAGAGTTTAACCTGTTCATCTGTTTTTAGTCTCCCAGTGGACATCACCATGGCTGTGTTTGTGATTGGAGCTCGCACGCCGGAGGGGTGGGACTTCTTGTTCGAGAAATACCGCCATTCCATGCAAATGTCTGTCAAGAGCCGCATGAAGATGGCCATGGCTGTCACTCCGCTGCAGGACAAGCTCCAGTGGTGCGTACCTCATGTGAAAGTGGAAAAGATCAGTAACATCTCAGTCACCTCTCCGGGCCGCTCCCCTTTACCTTTCTCTGTGTGTCTGCAGGATGATGGAGCAGAGCCTCCACGGGGAAGTGATGAAGACTCAGGACCTCCCAGACGTGGTCGTCTCCGTCAGCAAGAACCCCCGCGGCTACAAACTGGCCTGGGACTTCTTCAGAGCCAACTGGTCCAACTTCATCAAGAAGTCAGTCGGCCATTCTCACATTTCCGTCCCTCTCAAAGCTTAACTATAATTTACACTTAAAAATGCACCCGTTGCTTTGACCTACATTAGTAAATCGGGTTGCATTTTATTCATGGGCTGTGTCATCGATCCGGTCGGACTCCAGCCAGCAGCTAACAAGGAGGAAACATAGACTCTTTATAAAAATGGACCCAGACTCTGGGAAAAGAGATTGAAGCCAAGGTAGAGGTGCCAGAGACATGTATTATCTCAAATGTCCAGCAGATGGCGACCCAACAGGTTAAAGTTTGCTTCTGTCGAGGTCCATAAGAAAATCACTTCTCGCTTCTGATTTATAACGTCAGTAAACATTTTCCTGAGGGGTTTATAGTCTCAGTCTCTAGTTTCAAGTCTTCTTCAACACAGCAAGTTGTCCATTTTGGAAATGATGCTCCCATTTAGAGTCAAAGAGGCGATAGAGCAGTGAATCCATTTAGTTAGGCTCCACCCCCGTCCTTCCAAACATGGTTACTTCTGGTTTTGATAAACCTAGATGGCGCTGGACAAAATGAGAAACTCAAACGTAACTCATAAACTTTGCTAGAAAGAATTTACTCATAACCCGGTCAAATTCTTTCTTCTTCCCAAAACAGATTTGACTCTTCTGAACTTTGAATTGTGATTCTCTGTGTTTGCTTCGATGACACAGGTTTGACCTCGGCTCCAACTCAGTGTCATACATGGTGAAGGGTGTGACCAACCAGTATTCTACCAGGGAGATGCTACATGAGGTAAGAGAAAGAAGTGCAGCTTTAACAATTCTTTGCACTTTGAACCACATCATTTCTTTGTGTCTTCCATCTGGCACTCTATATAAATGTTATTTACCATATTTACCATACTTTAATGCCTGTTCCGGGGGTTGAATGTGTATTTTCTGGTCTTGTGTGCATGTTATATCTTTCCTCCTCTGCTCAGGTACGAAGCTTCTTTGGCTCCCTGACCGAGGAGACGGGCTCAGAGATGAGATGCATCCAGCAGAGCTACGAGAGCATCGAGGACAACATCCGCTGGATGGACACCAACCTTCCTCTGCTGAAGGCCTGGCTCGACCGACGCAGCCCCAGGATATCTCATGAGGATTTATAGCTCCAGGAGAAGCAGAAAGTCTGACGTCACTGACTTTAATGATGGTAGATTGAAAAACATAACATAAGGAGATTTCATGCTTTGGAATCTATTTTATTTGACACTCCAAAACACTCCAAAACCAATTGACCCTAAAACTATAGCCTAAATAAATACTGTGAAAAAGTAATATATTTCTTCAGTAGCCTTAAGCTGATTTTAAACATCAATATATCAGCAGAAAATGATATTCTGTGTAAAGATATCATCTGCATTATATTTATAGAACAAGAAGAGAAAGTCCAATATGAAGCGCTAAGGTGAAAACGACCCCTGGTGACTTTCCCCCTCTCAGGGTTAAAGAAAAACTATGAGCAGGCATACTTGGGTTTGTGTCATTTAAGGTATACTGTATACCTTGGAATTCTCATTGTTAGTTTGAATACTACATTTTGTCACTTTTTCGCGTATACACAGAGATTTCACAAAATGTTCGGTGATGGAAATTTGGTTTAAAGTTATTGAAAAGTCATGAAAATCCATTGGTCAAAATGTCTATGAACCCCGCCCTCTGGTTTCTGTGACTCAAAAAAGTCCTCAAACAAATCAAGAGATAAAACCAGAGTAGAGATTTGACTTTTCAGAGATGGGATAGTGAGATGAGCTGTGTCAAGGCTGCTTCAAGTACCAGAGGGAGGGGGGGTCAGCATTTGTGTTTCGCTAAAGAAGTAAAAGAAACCCAATACGTCACAGGTCTGAGGAAGTAAGATCCCCTATTGAGGAACTATCTGGGTTTCGTTGTTGTTTTCTTCGCTGTGTGTTTCCATTGATTTAATTAAAACTTGTTAGAAATGGGCCAACGAAGAACTCAGTAACTTTTGTTGCAGATCCAGGATTTCTTATCCACTTTCTTTAACTTTGTGATTTAGGGTTATGACCTTGGTAGAGGGACTTTGCCTCTCAAGTGCCCTTCGAGTTGGAGTTTTATTTCTGAAGTCTTCTTTTCAGAGCTGGCTGCGTGTATCTGTGTCTGTCTGTGACTTAGTGTGTCCTTGTGCAGGTGTGTGTGTGTGTGTTTTGTGGATTAAATGTGAGGTGTGTGTGTGTGTGAGCTTTTAACTTTTAATTCAAAGATAATTGCTTTGCAGCTGGTTGGAAGTCTCAGTTTTTGTGTTGTTGATGTTCATTAACGCTGCAGACGACAACAGAGACATTGTGCAGTTGGTGAATGATGCACAAACGAAATGTACTGCGCTGCATCTGCTATTTAATTTTTCTCAAATATCTTGGTACAAATCTTTCCTTCACGTAAAAACCAAAACAAAACCAAAATAAGACTGGACAGTCACTCTAGAGAAGAAATAATTTATCCTATTGCACTTTTTATGTGGTTCTAGTGCCTTTTAATAAAATTTTCTTTTTTTTTAAATGTCTTAAACTTAAACTTCAAGATCAAGATCAAGATTAAAGATTTTTTTATTTGTCAAATGCACAACAATAACATTAAGCAGTCGCTGGCAGTGAAATGCTTGAGTCTCACTCAAGCATTGTGAGACTTATTACTGCTGTAATAAGACAAACTTCAAAACATGTTCCACTTTATTTAAATTCACCTGTTGTGACAAACGAAAATGCACTATTGGGAACGTGTTGTTACATAAAAAAACCTTAATTTTGTTTGATTCAGTATGAGTATGATTTTTTTCGCGCCTCTGTAAAAAGCCTGAGGATTCAGAGCAATATGGTTGGTTGAATTTGGACCAATAAAGTTTTAAATTCCCCTTCATTTCCTTTTGTCTTCTATTATTGTGTCACAAGTTTATCCCTGGAGTTTTTATGGATGTGACCTTCGGACCCTGTCTTGTACCTGATCCGCAGATCATACGCTTTGAACTAGTAAAACTTACATTTCCCGATTCATGGGGTAATTTCCTACTTATGGGTTCGTCTGCGTTCCCATTGAGTCACACAAACCAGTACTTGGTGTTTAAACAGAAATTCCCCATGAGGATCAATTCACTCGTCAAAGGCAGAGAGCGAACTGGCCTGTGACACCGGTTGCATAACGTCCCTGATGCTCTGGATGGGGAAATAACCTCTGATGATGTCACACTGATAGTTGAACTACACATTTGTTTCCTAGTTAGACATTACTGAGGCTCTGCTATCGAGTTGAACTATGGGAAACCTAGCACCCAGTGCTTTTCCACCTGGACCAGTACGAGGGTAAAGCACTTGTCATATCTCACCCTTGCTTCTCGTTCTAGCCTCGTCCATAATATCAGAGCCCCTGTGACAAACATTTCATTAAATGAAAGACACAACTTCTAGTGAGTGAAAATCCTGTGAATTCAGGCTTTAGACACATTAAACTAATAAATTAAATTGTTTTTTCATTAATCTGAATGTAAAACTTGGTTTTAGTGTCTGTGGTGACCTGCCTGTCAGCGGAGAGGCACCTGTGACTTTAAATCTTCTGATGCCCCCATAAATGTCTCTGATGGACCTTTGGCTCAAACTAATATCACACACTGTCCAACTGATAAAACACACACCTGTATATGTGCGTGAGCCTTTATTCAAACACATCACATTTGTGTAGAAGATGAGAACAAATGTAAACACGCTGCTGACATGGGAACACAACAATACCTTCATTTCTAAAGGAGTTCCAGGGGATGAGATATATTGTGAGCTTTGCACTCGCTTCAGTGTACGGACACACACTCATTCACACACGCACGCACACACACACACTCCGCCCCCTTCAAAAGCACACCCACAGTAGAAACCACATTTCTGGACCAGTGGGTTTGTCCTCCCAGTGCTACACCTGACCAGAAGGTAAGAGCCTCACGTTGTCCTTCCTGCTTCCTCCTAATGACACGCACTGCTCTGTTACATAGAACCTGTTACCACGAATATCAGTGAACATGAGAAAATATGAAAACCGGTAGAAGCTCTTTGTTTGTTCAGTCAGCGCCAACAGACCTGGCCTCTGTGACAAAGTGCTCGCTGACCGCATGCTGGGAATTTTGACCTCTTGTGTATTTTGTGGTTTGTTGTTTGCTTTGCTAATCCATTCAACTTTCCAACAGAGGTAAATATTTATATCTATGAAGTTTATTTGAGTACAGATTCAACATCCTGTGGAGGACTTGATCCAAATTTAATCTGAATTTGTTTCCCTCTACATATTAGTAAAAGTTAAATATTTATTGAACCTGTCATAAAGTTATGGGCGCACAGTTCCTTGTAATTTCCTGACAGCCAGATAACAAGGAGTGTGGGTGAGTGCTGGTTTAACCCACTTTGATCTAGGCTCAGTGTCAGACTTGTGTAAGAACACATAACAAGTGTGTCTGCAACAGCAGTGTGTTCATTTTGAAGACGTACATCCCTTCCTTGATTTAAACTACACCTGATCAGTAGAGTATTGTGCTGGTGTGTTAAGACTTTTCCAGGGTTTGGTTTAGAAACAACCTCCTGTTCAGCTTTGCGAAGTATTACAATTAAACAATAGTGGGAAAAAAAGGGGGTGATTTACAAATATATTTCCAGATAATGTGTTTTGAAATTGTCATAACTTTGACCTAAGAGACAAAAGTATGTCAATCAATCAAATTGCATTTGTGTAGCCCATATTCACAAATCACAATTTGTCTCATCGGGCTTTAAAAGACGTAAAATCTCCGTTTTGAAATTCTCTATGATCTTAAATTATCCTTAAATAAATTACACTATTATCTAAATGTAATAATAAAATTAATAGCAATAACAATAACTAAAATAATTTATAGACATCATATGATAAAAGCTTTTTTACAGAGATGTGTCTAAAGTAGAAAATGTCCGTCACCTGTTGCGTTTACAATCATAGTGGAACAAGTGTCTTTGCGTAATGACTCCAATCAGTGTTTGACCTGTGAACCCTGTGAGGTCACTGCAGGGTAAATGCTTCGCTTGTAAGCAAGTCTAATAATTCTCCAAATAGAGACAGGCAATAAAACGCCATTGGGTCATTTTATCTGGGACAAAACATTTATGGGTCTCAAGTTCAAAGTTTTGCTGTCGATCAGTTCTTTTTGTTCTTCTAAGACTATTGTAGAGGGAGTGAAAATGGACCTGCAGCTTATAAAACATGCAACACAAGAGGGTTTCAAGTCTGTAGAAAAATGAATGACTACAGTGTCAAGTTGTTCTTGTTTCCCCTTCAGGTTCATCTAGTGGATTCTGCTCCTCCTCCGTTCTGGTCCAGTGGGAGTTTGTGCCACTCGACTCCGAACACCGTCCGCTATGGACATTCCTTTTCTAGAGTAAGACAAGTTTCTATTTCATCAATGCGTTTCATTTGGTTATTGATTGAACTCCTTTCTTTTGTTGACTCCGAGTTTGATGGTTCGCTGACTTGGAATTAGAAGAATGTTTCCTCTTTCACCCCCACTCCTTCTCCCATGAGAAATGTGGAACTCACTCATAGTCGCAGCTTCATTGGTCAGCATAAGGTGCAGCATTGAGTTTCAGAGTGATGCTGAACTTTCGATCTGTTAAAAAGACATAAAACAACTTTGTTTATCTCCAATATTCAGCAGGAAACTTTTTAAAATATCGATAATACCAAAACGAGTTTGGGCGATCAGCAGCTCTTCTAGGTCAGGAAGCCGGGCATCATGGGTAATAGCCACTGCTCAGTTGTGTTTCAGTTCAGGGAGTGGAACCTTGCAATCAAACATCCACTCAAAGTCTTTGTCTTTTCTCTACATGAAAACCACATAATCGCTCGGACCGTGTGTTGCTCCAGGGGGCGCTGTTGATCAGTAATAGTGACACAGTGTTGCTTTAACTGAGGTTTTAATTGATTGTATCCAAATGACCGTACAACATTGTATTCACATAATATAAGGGTTGTTCTCATGTGTATATTTTATGTTTGCAATGCATAATGATAATTAGCGATGTTTAAAAACCTTATTGAACCCTAATTGCAACAAAATTATCCATGAGCAACTGGTTAGAGCATAATCACAATCTGTATCTTCCTCCTCTCCAAGGATTTTCCTGGGCGTGCTGGGCTTCGGTCTCTCCATCCTGTTCTGCACCACCTTCTGCAGGGCGTGCACTCGCCTCAGGGAAGAGCAGATAGAGAGGGAGGTGTGGAGACGCAGCGAGCAGGACGGCCGCCCGCCTTCCATCTATTTCATTCCCTTCCATGGAAGCATTCCGCAGCCGGACAGTGAGGACATGCGGGTGCCTCGGTACAGCGAGGAGATCCTCACATCTCCACAATACAACACGGAGTACGCTGGGCCCCCCCCCAACTACAATGAGGTGAACACTCTCGTGAATAACTTGCATTGTTGCCTCAGATGGGAAAACACCTACGGTAAAGGGATTGTTCACCCAAAAATGAAAATGAACTCATCACCAATGGGCCGATGGAGATGGTGGGTGAAGTGTTTGAGTTCACAAAACACTTCTTGAGTTTCAGGGTTAAACAGCGTTGCAGCTAAGTCCCATGATGCCCCTGTGGTGTCGTCCAAGTGTCCGTGAGCCCCGACCAAACAATAATAAGAGCCCAACAGGGGCCGGCTGACCTCCAGCATTCAGGAGGACTGATGCAAAATGTGCAAAACATCAACGCCTGAATGAATTCTATAAAAAGGTTGAGAGCAAAAATAATTAATTTAGTCATTTCGTTGGGAACTGTTGGGTTTCTCTGTGAATATTAAGGTTTTGACCTTGTTGTGTTATGATTTGGTTCTTAAAATGTAACCGAAGTCAATACCTTTTAGTTTAGTTCGTTCTTTTTATGCCATGGATTTTTATGAACCACTTTGTAATCGTGTTTAAATAAGTGTTATACAAATACACATTTTATTATCATTATTATTTACATTGAGGACAACAACAGAGGACATTAAGGCGTAAAACTTGGTGTAGATGGCGTATCGAGTCCAAGTTGAATGTCGGGGGGGCTTCTGGACACTTGGACGACACCACAGCAGCAGTATGGAGCCATTTTATGTTTTTATACTTTTGAAGAATCGATCACCATTTACTTCAATTGTGTTGGACTTGGCTGCAACGCTGTTAACCTCTGAAACTCCAATAGTGCTCAAACAACCCCCCCCCATCGGCAGAGTGGAGGGAACATAATGAGTGAACTTTCCTTTTTGGGTGATTTATCCCTTCAATGTGTGTTTCTGGTATTTAGATTGAATTCTTTATGTTTGTCTCTGTGTGTTTCAGCTGGGATTCAAACCTGATGATCTCCCGCCTCCCTACACAGAACACAATGTTCCTATGTATCCGATAACACCCCGACCTCACACAGACGTGGTACAATCACAGACTGTGACACAACCATAAGCCGGGACCATCCCACTGTACCCGTGGGGAGGTTATACACAGTTTTGTTTATTGCACTAAACCTTGGACTTGAGCGAGCTTGTAACTGGAGTTTACAATATTCTGAAGGACCTTTCTTTTTTTATTGTGGGGTGTTTTTTTCTGGTAATGAATGTGAGGATGACACAGAGATGATGAAAGCTGCAGAGACAACACAGAGTTCAAAGCTGCAGTGCCAGGGGTTTACGCTGCATTTTCCAAAACCACTAAAACACTTTTATTGCCGTATATGATTATTGTTGAACTGTGTTTTGTTTCCCTCAGTGGTGGCTGTGCCTACAGTCCAGTCTGATATTTAGCAGCGTATCTAAGAAACATCATTGGTGAAGTTTTGTAAAAATTTAGGAGAAGATCCAAACCCAATGGCGCCACCATGTGGACATTTATCAAGCACTTTCTTTTCACGTAAGTCTCTTGAATCATGAGGACTGGGCGTCATTACCTCCAGCAAGAAGCTTCTGCTTTTGTCTGCTTTTGATACTCTGTGTGTTATTTAATAGGATTAAGCAGAAACTCCCAGATTGGTATGTATAATGTATAAGTATATGCATAAGTATATTTATATGTATATATGTATTGGAACGACGTACAAACTGTTCAATGTTTTCTTTGTAGATTTATTTTGATTTCCTTTATTGTTTATTTTTTGGTGGGGTCCAAACCCACTACTAGATGCTGGGGACTCAGAGTTTTTACCTGAAATATGATAAAGTGTGTTAAATCCAGAGTTGTGCTGTAAATCTACAGTGGGTTTTAAGAGACTTCTGATTCAACCGCTGCTCGTTGTGTTTTTCTGGAGACTTGATTCGAGATGTTGATTGAAATTTGTCAGCGATCAAAAGAGTTGATTAAATCTCAGGATGAAATGTGAACACAAAATATAAAATGTAATGTATTTGTATGTAGCATGACACAAAGAAATAGTGGTCTAAATATAATGTTGTCGATGTAAATATATTTAATTGATGTGATATTTGTCTGTAAATGTAAGCTGTTCATAATGGTGATGCTTGTACTATCACACACAAGGGTAATTTCATTACAGCTGCATCTGATCCATGACACTGAATTGTGTATTATTTCAATTATTCTTTGAGAAATCAAAGAAAATCTTGGAAAATCTAGCACAAAGAAACTGAAAAGATATTCTGGATAATGGTAAAAAGTCGATTACTGCACAAAAAAAACGACAAACAAACTGAGACAAACATATCGTCCCTGGCAGAGGTTATAAAAAAAAAATGGAGCACACAGACTTCACATACAACAAACACCATAACAGTGAATACAAAGCTGTAGTTTAACTCTGATTTGTATTAACATCTCTCTCTCTAAACAACAGTGGAATCAAAGTTGTCTTACTGAGGAACCCTGAGATGAATTTCATTTTTCTAAACATCACTTATCTTACGTTTTGGCTCTATTGCAGTAAAGTAAGTGGAAAACTGGAATCTGAATGTCGGGGCGTCTGGACACTTGGATTTACGTTTGAAGAACCATTTAAAGTGTTTTGACCAAAAGTGTTTTGTGGATTCAACCCCCCCCCCCACCCCACCAGTGGTAAGTAAAGATAATGAGTGGATTTAGATGTTTCTTTGAACTGTCCCCTTAAGCTGTTTACAGCGGAAACAAAAATGAACAAAACAAGCAATTAACAAAATCAACACACTATTATATCATCATGTTTTACTCTGTTATACAAGTATAACGAGATTTCACACCCTATTGAATCTTGAATTATGAGAGGTGTTGAATTCCCATTTCTTGAATTTGCAGGATAAAGGGGGTTTTCTGTTTTAAATTGGTTTTATTCTTGTTTGCCATCGAGTCTAACTTTGTTCGGTCTTTTCATTAGTCCTCTTCAGGCCAGCAGAGTCCACTCTTTCACCACATGAGCTCAACTTGCATGTGTGACTGGAGACGCACAATAGTACCAACACATTTCAGCACTTACAGACACACAAAGGTTTTTTAAATATTCTGGAATAAGTGCTGACAAAAGAGTAATATTCTGGATCTGCTTTCAATAGAACCATCTTGACATTAACATAAGTTGACTGATGCTAAAGCTCAGCAGCTGCTCAGTGAATTCCCGGAGCAGGACGTCCACAATAACGAACACTGTGTGGATACTGGAGGCCGACATACAACCACAGGTGGTGCAACATGTAACCAAGCCTCGCACATACATGATCTGTAATCCTATATATGTCAAGTGGGCTTGGACATCATGCGACTGGGTGTGGTGGCAGTCTCTCAAAGTTTTAGTAAATGGGAAAACAATTCCTGGATCTGCACCAAAATTGAATGAGTCTTTCCCGGATCCATTCCACATCCTTCCACCAAGTTTCATAGCAGTCCGTGTGGCAGTTTTTGTGTTATCTTATTTAAAAATGTATATTGTTATAGAACTCTACAAAAACAAACTGTAACCAGTAATATGAAAATGTAAACAGTATAATATATAAAGAAGATGAGCAGAGCATTAACAGCTATGTCTGGGAGTATGAAGGAACAGTAGGAGGTGGTCATCCACGATTTAGAAGGTCCAGGCCTATATATCACTCACAAAGGGCATTTGACCTACAGACGCTGAACCCCAAATCAGTTAGTAGGTCAAAGGTCACTTCGCACAAACAGGAGGAGCCGGGGCTCAAATCCCTGGGTGGTAAACTCCCTGGGTTGTAGCTCGATGCCTCTGCAAGGGATCATCCTCTCCACCTCTCCATATTTCACTGCTACATCCGCTATCACTTACACAGTGCAGGCGGTGGGCATGTGTGTCCATGTACACATGTGCACGAGCTACAATCCCAGAATATCTTTCCTCGCGGACTCGTAGTATCGCACACAAGTGTAATTTCATGACAACTGCATCTGATCCATGACACTGAACTGTGGGTCTCAACGGCACAGATCATTTTAGATGACTGTCATTAAGAGATACAAATATTGGTCCAGGGGAGATCATGTGACACAGCGTAAACCAATAAGTAATAAATACCAGTCCCCTCAACATGCCGGATTTATCTCATCAAGTTCCAATAATTATTCTTTGAGAAATCAACGGAAATCTTGGAAAACCTTGCACAATGAAAGTGAAAAGAAATTCTGGATAATGGTATAAAGTCGATTACTACTCCTTCTTAAAAACAGACAAACAAACTGAGACGAACACATGTCCTCCCTGGTGGAAGTAATAAAACAATGGAGGGCAGATGCATGCATATAACTGGAAAACATCCAAATGTTTGTTTCAAACTTCTCTATGTTGTTTCTGGGAATAGATCTGGCCAGAATCTCATTGACAAAGACATCTATTTAAAACATTGCTCTGTGTTTGAATCATATTTCACTTTCCTACGTGCCTTTGTATCAGTGACCCACACGTGGGCAGTTTAAAATGTCCGTTTGTCCAGTGAACCACAAAGAAATCCGATTGTTGCCTTTCAAGAAACCGTGCTGGACAAGAGACAGAAACAAACTGGACTCAAGCCCAGTGAGAAAAGTTTCTTTATTATGAAAAGGTCCTCACTCGAAGATTGGAGAGACATCCTGTTGCACACCAGGAAGGAAACTACCATCATCACCCTGTGTTTGCTTACCTCCACCGACGAGTGCAGCTTCGGCTCACAAAGATAATATGACATCGGCATGACCTTTGACCTTTGACCACTTAAACCTCAGCAGTTCACATCTTTGAGTCCAAGTGACAACTGCTCAAAATCTCAAGGAATTCCCCCGAAGGCAGATTTGCGCTCTCATGTTCGAAAGGCCAAAAATAAAGTGTTGAGGGGCCACCGTGACCTTTGACCAGCCAAATGCAAGTGAACATTAGAACCAAATTTGAAGAGATTCCCTAACGGTGTGCTTGAGATTTATTTATATAAATATATATATATATATATATATATGGGGATAAACCCTGCCTGCTGGGCGGGGGGGAAGTAGAGGTTGAGATTATGAAGGAAAGTGAGGATGGGACGTGTTTAAGTCTGTGCACGTCGATCAAAGAGGAGAGAGAGAGTGTTTGTTTGTCTGCTCCCTGATGAATGATGTCCAAGCGCAGTTGCTTTCATTACCAGGACGTCCCACCTCCCTCTTTGTTCCCCCCCCTCTTTCTCTCCGTCGTACTCCCCCCCGCTGCCGCTCTGTGATATGATTACACACATGGACGGCCTCTGGCATTACGCTGGCTGCTGGTGCCCTCACTGAGTCTTTCTCTATGCTGCTATCTTTGTCCCCGGCCTCCATCAGCACCACTGAGGGTCGAGCCTTTTGATGAACGCTCGCTCATTGTTTGTGCATGAGTGGCCTGTCTGTCCGCTGCTGCCTTCAGCTCATCAGCACCGACATGCTAACACACGACATGCTCAGTGGCAGGAGGGGACGGGTTCTCTCCGGCTTTGACTAGCGTTGCAGTTCCTTTTAGTTTTCTTGATTCCAGTTTTTGGATCTATGTCTTGTGAGGATCAGCCATAGTCTTTTCAACGAAGAAGAAAGAAGAAGAAGGACCAAACTGGACTAAACTCAACTTCTTAGTCATACAAAGTCATTACTGCCAAGTAGATTATGTGTTCACCTCCGGGTTTGTTGTTTGTCAGCTGCATGACGTAAAAACTAGTAAACCCCGTTTTCACAAAACTTGGTGGAAGGAGGATGTCAGTGGAGGTTCTCAGTCATCCAGGTCATCATGTACCCAAGTGCTAAAAACAGGTCAACTGGACCTGGTTGAGTTTCTCGAAGACATTTCACCTCTTGTTGGGAATCCCAGGTGTTTAACTTGTACGGTTGCTGCACCTCTCTACAGGAAACCTACATCTAAAGGACAAGGAACATTCATTTGGAGACAACAATGTCCACATTGAGGCCGGGGAAGACAGACTGGTTTGAAAGGGTAGTAAAGGAAGCCGTCTTCGTCAAACTGGAGAAACCATCTCTGAACAGGAGGAGGTTTAAGACACACGCCTACGTATCAGCAACGTTCAAAACATTCCATCCCGGGGAAGTTTCACTACACTTTCCACGCTAGGACACATGAGTGACAGGGGGCGGGAGGGTCGACACCTCCCAATGACCCGCAATTGACTCCCAACCACAAAACAACAGCAGGCTGGGCAGATGTGTTAGCCTGGATGCCAGACGAACTTAGCCCCGCCCACAACATTTGAGGTCGGGAAGTTCAGTCTGGAGTTGCTCCGTTGGGGAGAAATTATGCCCGGTTCGAAATCATCCGGACCAATCAGATTGTCAGGGCGGGCTTTATACGATGATGGACAGATGATCAACGGTAAGGTAATCAACCACGTCATCAAAGTGCCCTTGGGTTGAATTCGTTTTCAACTAACATGCCTGCCGCTGGAGAGCTGAGATGTGTAGATGCTGCCAATGCGTCTGTTTTAGAAGACATGGACAGCGCATTCATTTTGAAAGAGGAACACAGAACGTGGAGGCGACGCCAAAGCGCAGCACTGCGCTAATCCCTATCGTGCCGGCACTTGGCTGTTCACACCGGACACTGAAGCGAGGCTGAACCGCCGGGCAGCGCTAATAATATCACCCGTTGATCCAGTAGATTAAAAGCATATACTTACTTGTTGCTCCAACATTTAGCAACAGCATCCCAACATTTGTCTTTCTTGGTGTTGTCTTTATACAACATGTTCCGAGTATCATTCAACTCACTGCACTTCCCCACTTCAATTATTAATTTAATGTCATCCATGTTGAAGAACTTCGCTGTTTGCTCCGTTAGATGTCGGGTGTCGAGGCTAAATTACGTATTCTCCACTCAAGCCTATGTGGAGAATACGTAGTCCCCCCCCCTCTCTCTCTTTTTATCTGTATCACTGCTTGTGTGGCTGTAGTGGATGGGCAGAGGGGGACATTTAATAATGTCATTGGTCAAATTAAAACTCCAGGACAACAGAAGGGGACTTCAAAGTATGGGATGCATATTTGATCATTTATATCACATAAAATATGTCATCAATATAGTTTAAAATAGTTATTCATTGTGTTTCCAGGTGCGATACACTCTCGTCAAACGCAAAAAATTAAACTCAACGCCGAAACGATCGCAGCACGGCGTTTCAGCCTCCGGTGTGACCCGCAAAAGTTTTAACATGGGACTGGATGGGAGCCAGCTGTTATTTAAGGCTTGACGCTGTGCTGAAGGCTCGCTTCGGCATCGCTTCAGCGTCCGGTGTGAACCCGGCGTTAGTAAATAACTCACAATGCGTTGCTTAACATACGTCACATACTACGTTGCTCTGATTGGTTGTAGGTCTATCCAATTGAGCGAAGAGGAATTTTATTTCCTGGTCAGTTGAAACACGCCCCTTAATCACAGCCCAATGGAGCGGTCTCAGACTCACATTCTGACTAGAATTGTGAGACTGACAACGTCAGGCTACAGATGTGCGGGAGATAATACAAAATCCTTCAGGTCCAAATTGAACTGTGGCTGGATCAGATGAGTTTTATTCACTGTGCAGTGGAGACAGCAAAGCAACACAATTCTGTCTTCTGGTCAACAGTCCGGAGGGAGATTGTACCTTCACACCAAAGGTCATTCGACCACAGTTAGAAACAGTTGGGCCAAACGGGGGGGGGGGGTTGCTTGAAGACAAAAGGGGAATGCAACTCCACGACAGGTTGATTTGTGATATGAAGTGTTCCCATCTACCAGTTATACATTTGGTCAGTGTCTTCACCCCTCTGTTGACCTGGTGGCTCTACCACTTGCAGCATGCTGGGAAAGTTCATTCTGGGTTTTTCGCAGGTAGCTGATAATTAACGTTAAAAGAGGAGAGTTTGTCTCGGAGCAGAACGAAGTGTCATGACGGGGAATTAAAGGAACTGGATCTGAATGCATTAAGAAAACACAGATGGGACATGGACCAAGAACGAACCTGAGATCTATCACATTTAATTTGGTTTCATAAGGGGACTGTTGGGCCTTGGAGGACGTATAGGCTCCACTGGGTGTTTTTATTTTACACTCAAAATGCTGTATATTGTGCAAATGGTGAAATCTAAATAACCCTAGCCTATAAGTCTTTTTAAAATATACTAACTAAATATAGTTCAAAATTAAAAAAAACAAAAGAAAAAAGTGTTGATTTCAAATTGTTTGTGATCCAGATGCCGGGATATTGTCCCTCATGTACAGTTTGTTCCATACACACGCTATGTTGTGTACATCATGCATGTGTATGTGGGAGGGCGGGCGGGCTGCTGGTGGTGGGATTCAGGAAGGTCGGAGGTGAGTTTGTGACTCTGGAGGGAAGCAGTCACGGATGTGGCGTCAGTAAGTTTCATATTCACGAGACGAGGAGCAGGAATCTTTCTCATGACACATGATTTCAGATGAAACGTGGATTTATTGTGCTTAAAATTTGCTCCCAAAAAATCTGAGATTCAGTTTTGTTTTCTTACAAACTATTTTTTGTGTAGCTGCCCTATGATGTGGTCACATGCTTGTAGGATATTCTGCAAATCACTTGAAGCAGTGAATTTATTCCTCTTCTTTAAGTGAAATAAAGTTTGAACACGTTAAGTCTGTGTTTCGTTCTCACCTCCACACCTCGTTTCCCTCTTTCTTCAGTGTTCAATCCATGAATAAATACCACTTCCACTAAAACACATTTTGTTCAAGCTGCATGTTCCACGATGTATTTTAAGCACTGTTCGTCATGCACTAGAAAAAAGTGTGAAAACCTAAAAACTCAAAGTGTGAGTGTGAGTGTGTGTGTGTGTGCGTGTGTGTATGTGTGTGTTGTTTGCATTGATGGAATAGGGGTTGTAACCATAGAGCTGACCTTGGGAGGGGTGTTTGTTGATGAACAACATTCCAGCGTGTGTGCATGTGTGTGTGTCTTTGTGTGTTTGTGTGTGTTTGTGTGTGTGTGTGTGGTAACCCAGTTCAGAAACAGGTAAAGATCATGTGCCTATTTAAAGATGGTGATTCTCTCCAACCAGCTGATAGCCGGCTGTTTCCTGCAGTCTTCCAAATAAACTCTGGGATGCTTGAGTATTATTCTGGATACTATGTAGTAAATTAAAACAACACACACACTCTGTATATATAAATATATACATTTTAATGGTTGTTTTCAAAGTAAAACCAAGATAACACTCACAGTTTAAAACATTTCTATTCACAATTAGTTCAGTTTGACTTCGCCTAGAACTTTATATTTAGAGTTTGTGTCACAGCTGATTGTGTCAAGTGCTAAGACTGTGAAAACCGTCGGTGTGACCCTGCATGTGTTTGAATCAATCGTTCAGCTATCTGACCTGATTTCGGAGTGTGACTCAGGATCTGCAAATTGTCATGTGACACAAGCATCCACAAGCTGGAGCTACAAAAACACTGAATATACAAATCTGGTCGTGAAGTTGGAGCTGAATGTAGGATTGAAAACACACGATACAATCAATATTTGGTATTTTAATAGTTCATCCATATTTCATTCTTAAATATTCAGGCAAATTTTAAAACAGACGCGAAAAATTAAATATTTTTTGACCAATGTGTAAATTATCACCCACAATAATAAATAACTTCACATCACTGCACTATCTCACCTAAACATCAAACCCGTTGACAGGTGCCATCAGACTCAGTGGAGCCGTTCATGGGTGGGATGCTGCAGGGGCTGTGATGGAACATGGTGAACCGGGGGAACAGGGTGGACAGGGGGAACAGGGTGGACAGGGGGGACAGGGGGGACAGGGTGGTTTGGGCAGTTTGGGACGACAACCGATGATCTATTGAACGTGACTGTAGGACAAAGATTGCCTTCCCTTTCAAAGTTACTGTTTTTTAATGCCAATAAATGAATGACTTTTAAATAAATCTCTTTTAAAGTTCACAAGACATGAACGCTGAAGCTACATCTTCAGCTAGTGAGAGTTTGACACTCCCCCTGACCCACGGAAACATGTTCACATCTCTCTGCTGGGGATTGATCCACTCACGACGCCATGCCATTCATTATTGATCCCTGAAAACGCAATCAACGTTTGCAAGGAAGAGGCTACAAAGCAAAGTGATTAGAATGATCTCTTATCAAAAGAATCCCACTAACCAGTTTAGATATAACAGAAGATGACAGGATCAGTGTCTTTCTGACTGTTACCGACTGTATCTCAAACAATTAGATTGAATCAGTGAGAGACAGATGTGTGTCCCTCAGGATTTATCACATTTACATGAACACAGTCAAAATACTGTCTTTTTCATCAAGTGGCACCAACACACTATTTCCAACTGTCCGATATTTTCTAAACATCCTGGTTACTTTTCATTGTGTTCTTAATTTTAGAAAAAATATTTTTCTTTTTTAAAGATAAGAACATTTTCCTGTGCGTGCTGCATTAAAAAATGTTCCTGTCAAAATAAGGTCATAGTTTTAAGACCTCAAAATACATGCTAACTAAACATGCTACCGTGCTAAAGTATGGAAATAACATGTAATCAGTAAACACAGAGGATACATACATTTGGTTCAGCTGTCCACAATGAATGGAAGTCATTGTATAAGTCTCGTTATTACAACTCGTTAAGAAGCATGCTTTCATTTCTCTAACTGGGATTTTGATAGGACTGCTGATGTTCTTTTTCTAAACGTGTCCGAAACAAAGTAAATATTGCAATAAAATAAACAGAAATAAAGGACAAATACATGTAGTCAATGAGTTGCAAAGTATTTCGGGGTTCCACACTGAATCCTCTCAGCTTACGGACGTGTCGGGGCTTTATTTTGATATTTGCTGAGCGGTTACAGTTCAAGTCCCAGCAACCGAGGCGTCAGTGGTTCAGTTCCTGCAGCAGCTGTATGTTATCTTGGGCCACAGTGACTATCATGGAAAGATCAACAGTTCAACAAAGACATGCTGGGGACATGTAAACAGCATGTGATCCACCTCACACACACACACACACACACACAGTGAGAGGAGGCGTGAATGGAAGTGGAGCCTTCAGGCGAGACTGCCACGTCGTACGACCTCAGGGTAGTTTGTATATATAATACATTCAGTGATGTAATATACACCAAAACACTGAGATCCCTCCTGTAAATATAAACTCAGCCCACACAGTCCCCACGCTGCACAACATGTGACGTACAGAAACATGCCAATGGCAGACCACTTCATTCAAGACAGAATAACACGTATATATATCTTCCTTGCTTTAATTATGTATGAGCCTGGCTGCACCCAAGGAGCAGGGAGACAATGGGTGCTCACAGCGGAAGCAGAGCCCAGAGGCGTTGGGGGGGGGGGGCACATGTACAAGCTTTCTCCTTGTCATTGTCTGGATTGTATACGTTCACCACAAGGAAAACTATTCTCCGGGCACCGAGATTCTAACGGATTGAAAGAACACAACGTTTTCTACACGAGAGAATCTGCACACGTGTGAAGGTTTCCTCTCAATAACAGCTTTTTACAGTGAAATAACAGCGTGATTTCAATTCTGTAAAATCCAAGAACTGACTCTGTGTTTTAACGAGTGGAGCGCAGGATTATTTATGGTGCACGCAAATCCACGCCTGCTACTTCAACAGGCACTACGTCATGTTTGAAAAGGCGTGTGAGGGATCATGTTGCAATAAACCAATCACGATGCAATTTCCCGTTCCCTTTAAAAGCCAGATGTGGCTGCTCCTTGCTCTTATGATGGTGGACTGTAACATGCGGCACATATTTACCTCCAGCAAGGAGGTCATGTTGTCATCTGTGTTTCTCTGTTAGTCATCAGGATCAGGCTAAAGCTACCGGAAGGATGACTGTGAAACCTGGAGGAAGGGAAGAAGGAACTCTTTCTCACTTTGCAGAAAATTGTCACAGTTTTTCTCGATTTCTCTGCAAATATTTCATGAATCTTGACTGTGGGAAATTTGGTGCCGATCGAAATAAAATATGGATCATGTGAATTGAAATATTAAACATGAGCAGACCGTGTGTTTGTGTGTGTGTGTGTGTGCACTTATATCTTTGTGGCTGCCATTTTGAGAGCAGAAGTTCCAGAGTGAAGACATTTTGGGAACATGTTGGTTGAAAATGCTCTGGTTACAGGACGTGTGTAATTTTGTCAAATGCCACTTAAACTTAAAAACATATTCTGCACATTCCTGTAAAACATCTGTAACTCAAGTATTGTCATAATACCTCCCTGGGGACAGAAGTCCTTGAGTGGGAAGACTTTCTCTTAAGGGTTAGACTTTAGCTTAGGTTATCTTTAGGGCTATGGACACCATCGTGGTTTTATTCCTACAAGATCTAATCTTTGTATCCCTCTTGATAAATCCTCCTGCTGAGTTAAGTGGCTCAAACACTGTAGGTCTCTAATGTAAACACATTACTAGGGGTGGGGGACAAACCCACGGGCATTTGCTCATTGCACAAAGGGGCTGTGGAATGCATTATCCCAATGCATGTGCACACTATAGCACACAAGACCCAGATCTCACTTTGTTTGTACACAGTGCACAGACAGAGACGTGATGTTGTTATTGTTGCTGCGGGAATTTTGGATTTGGATTTGTCGCCATGTGCTCGAAAACTGTTTTTAATGCTCAGAGAGAGAGAGAGAGAGAGAGGGGTGGGGGGGTGTGGCGCTCGATGGTTGCATAACACCAGCCTCCTGCAGCCGCTTCACATACAAACTAATGCAGCCACCCCGCTGAGTGGTCGCGCACGTGCACGTGTCTGGTGGGGTGTGTCCTCTCCCTCCGTCTCTGGTCTGTCTCTGGGTCTGCGAGCGTCCACGCCCCCCTCTCCAATCTTTCATCCCTGCGCTCTCATAGGTTATTGGCAAAGGTGTCGGGAGAACCGGGGGCTTTATAAGGATCCCCCCGTGTTTCCTCGGTCCCTCTGCCTGTGTGTTTTTTCTCTCCGCTTCTTTGTTGTTTCCACCAGCTCACATCCAAAATGCCCAGCAAGAGGAAGAAGAACAAGCGCCGCATGAGGAGGGTGGTAAGTGGGTGGCAGGGGACCGACTTTTCCCTCCACAGCTCTTTATCCTCACCTCGATCATTGAATTCCAGCCGGACCTCGTAATATCAGAAACAATAGAACAAGTTGGGACCGTCCACTTTTGGAAAATGGCCTCTGACCGAGCGTATTTTGAATCCATGCGTCTTGAAGCATGTTTTTCCTCCGAGATAAAAGAACCTTTCCCTCGAACCCGATCCAGCCAAGATTGTTGATGCGTAAAAAATGCAATTAGTGATTCCTCGTTTGCACCAGGTTGCGTTTTGCAACACAAACAACGTTTTGCAACAAACACCTGCTTTGCATCGATGCGTAAAACCAAATGTGAACAGAAAGGTGAGGAAAAACCATCTACATGGTTTGTTTTTGTTGCACGGTCTCTGAATTATTAAATTTTAGTAATTCTTCACTTGACTGCACACATTTACTCGGTGTTTCATCTCCCGTGAGGCTCTCTGCTGCGAGGGGCCCTCCATGCTCCGTGCGTAAAAACCTCGCCAGGACAGACCATGTGCATCCAAAAACACTACATCTGAACTATTGATTATTTTCCAGACTCTTGCTTCTGCTTTTATATTTATCAACAAGAGACAAAAGAATATGCTTCATTTCAGTTTTCCTCACTTGCGCCATGTGCTCTCACGGTGCGCTTTGTTAGAATAAAAAAACGGGGAATCGAGATTTGAGGTTTATATTCGGTTTATCGTCCATAATCGGTTAAAGGGACACTTTTGAACTTTTCTCCCCAACAAACTTTATTTTGCAGAAATTTGGCCCCATCTCTCATCCACCCACTTGCAGAATATGGTTACTGCCATTATTAAATTTCTTAATATGCTGAACCAGCAGTGATATGAAATATGAGTCTACGCCACTTCTCTTAGGTAACCGAGAAATATCTTTCTTCTGAACATTCAGTGCCTAGGCGGAGGAAGAGGGGGGGTGAGTGGGGGAGGGGGAAAGTGAAAAGTTAACACAGAAGTGCCTTTTTGCCAGAGGGCAAAGGTTCCCGCCCCCCCCAAAAAACTTTCCAACCAGAATAAGTAATTGTTTCAAACCCATTGCCTAATTTCAGCTTTGAAATGGATAGATAGCCCCCCCCCCCCCCCCCCCCCCTACAGTCTACCTCAAGGCCCAGCGCTCCTGAGACTTCACATCATGGAGTTGAATGCATGCGGCCCTTCCCCCCCCATGCCTCTGGGCTGGCCGGACTGACTCTCAGCACCGCACAACTGTATTTGGTAGTGTGTGTGGACTGGAGGAATGTCTTGCCTCAGGTTTTGCCAGATCGGAGCCGGCCTGCTCAGTCTCCTCGAGTCTCTCAGTCTGCCAGTGACACTCAGATAACAGTGGCCCCTGTGAAGTCCCTCTCACTGTGGTGCTATCTGCACTCTCCCCTGAGCTCATCAGATCACAGGAAGGAGCTGACTGACACTCATGCACTCTCACTTTTTTAGTGTTTAGTCCTCCGTGATACAGCCTCACTCCTTTTTTGATTTACTGAGGTGTAATATTTGGATTTGGGCACAGCGAGCTGTTTGTGGGCGACGAGAGTGAAAGCAAAGGGGGGGGGGGGGGGGGTGTTTTGACTGTGGCTTGCTGCTCCATTGGCTTACAGTACTGCTCCAGGGCTGTGGCGGCCAAACAAAAGCATTTTCGGGGAGTGATTAGATCCTGATTATGATGTGATTAGGCCCACTGTCTGGCCCGCGGAGGCTCACACATCAGTGGTGCTGACTCGCACGGTTTCCCTTCCCGCTTCACCAGACCTGTCAGGATGGCTCCGATTCAACTAATTGGCCCCATTATCAAACTAGCTTTACTGTGCCCACTCCCAGGAACGAGCAGCCCCACCCACCAATGGCCCGCGCTCCTCAAACCTCCATTGAAGCCAGAGGGGTTTGTTTTCTTTTTTTGTCCAGAGCTGAGGGGTGGCATGCCTGGTATTCCTGCTGATGGAAGTGGGACTGACAACAACAAACAGTTGAACATGCTCAGGTCCTCGGGAGCGTTCAAACCCCTTAAACGCGCATCATCCGAGCTCTCTTAGCATTTCACGTTATTAGCCAGGTGTACACACTCAGAAACTGTTATGTTTGTTCTTGACCCTAAGTTCCCCCAATGGACTCGCGCGGAAAGATCGCATTCAGCTTTCAAACCTTTAAAAGGTCCACTTTCATTCACTTGTACTGTCTTCTTTTTGCAGCAAGCCCAGAGGAGAGCCCTCGAAGAGCAGTATGCAGGTCAGCCACCGGTCAAGGCCGGCCCAGGGATCGCAGTCGGTGCGCCCCCTGCAGCAACCCCAAAGCCAGCGGCTAAAGCGCCGACACCAGCACCAGCACCAGTGAAGATCCCGGAGGCCGTTCCCGTAGCCGTTCCCATCCCTGCACCTGTTGTGGAGATCCCCAAAGAAGAACCAGTTGTGCAAGAACCCGTCGCAGAGCCCGTCCCAGTCCGAGTAGCGACACCAGAGCCTGAGGTCGTGGTGGTGGAACAGACTCCGGAAGTCGCGGCTGAAGCGCCGGCGCCGGTCGTAGAAGAGGCGCCAGTCGTCGAGGCTGTTGCAGTCGAGTCTTCCGAAGTCGCAGCTGAAGTTGTTTGTGAAGCTGAGCCCATCATTCCTGAAACAGAACCAGTAACTGAGGTAAGAACGTGTTTCTTTTTACAACTGGAGATTAGAAATGAAGAAATGTTTGTTTATCCATCGTCGGAAACAAAATTCTGATTCTTCGATTTGGCCGAATTTTCACAAACACTGGAGCCATCTTGTAAAACCAGTTTTAGAAATAACAACTCTCCCAAACTGGTTTCTGCTTGGCCCAGTGAGCTGTGTTGGGTTCAGCGTGTACCCTGCTGAAATGGATGCCGTCACCATTTTACATGCGTGTCAATCACATGTTGGAGAAATGAACATCACTTGGCTCCAATTTGCTTATGGTTTGCTATAGAGAGACACTTTCTATGAGCATTTTGTATATAATCGTATATATATTTGAGAGTTTTGCTTTGTGTTAGTGGTTTGGAGTTTTTTTTCCGATTGCCATTTGGTGAAATGGTTGTACTGAAGGGAGCTGTGGGGGAGGGGCCCAGGGAACAACATGTTCCATTTAGCGGAGAGGTGGAGAGTGAGTGCACAGAGCTTTCTCCAGCAGCCGTGTTACATTATCACCTTTCTGCTTAATGGAACTGCTTGTTTCTAATGAGATCTTGAGAATTTTTATGACTGTTGGAAGAAAAATGTGCCGTTTGTCCACCTCTGCTATTTAAAGAGGCTGTTTGGTGATTTTTATTTAGCAAACGCTCCAGATCGGCTGTAGATCCGTATCACATTATTAGCTTTGCTCAAGATTGTTTGTACGCCCCCCCCCCAAAGCTAAACACTGTCATTAGTGAGCTGTGAAACGCTGGTCTCTGTGGTTTCATCATGCTTGAGTGTGTGAGGGAACAGAATGTTCTGTTTCAGCCTGGAGACTGACGCTCACACGGTGCACATGCATGTACGTCTGTGTGGCCAGAGACACGCATAGCACACATGCTGCACGGCGGCCCCTATGTCTATAGTGTTAAAAGAAGTGGGGGTGTTATCAGTGTTCTTTTCCAAGGATCGTCCCCTCAGCCCCGCTTGGATCATCCTGTCCTGATCATATGTCATTTAGGGGGTTTGGTTTGCAGCCTCTAGCCTTGGACTGTTACTCTTCAACCACTGGTCTACAAAGGAGCACTAGAGACACTTCTATAGGAGCTGGGCTGCACATCATTGTGTACTTGTCGAGCCGTGCCAGTATCCACCCCCTCCGCGCCTTGGTCTCACCCTCCCTCCTCTCCCTCACGTCCACCATACCTCCCATCTCCCCTCTCTCTCCCTTCTCTCCTGGCTTTCTGTCTGCTCCTTCGCTGCCTGCAGTCGGGGGCCACATTCAGACACTGACAATTAGTCAGTGCAGATTAAACAAAAGCAGTTGCAGATTTTTCTTTTTACTACTAGTTCTGCTTTTCTGAAGTTTCTCGGGTTTTGACTTGACTTATTGATATTTGATATTTAGCTAATTTGCACTTGCGGCCACTCTGTGCCGCCAAGTAGTTGTAGGCCACGATGGGGCTTGTGTTCAGCTGGCTCATGGGCCAGAAGCCGGTGGCCCATCCACTTCTGGATGTCACCACAGAGAGTCAGGTGAGTGTAAACCCACCGCTCAATCCGGAGTCATGTTGTTTCCCTAAGAGGGGGGTGGGCGCGGCTCAGGCTGAACATTTTGTACCAGCTTGTCACCCCCCCCTCTCCTAGTTCCTCGTGGTTTTTTTTTCTCCTGTAAATGTGCTTTTCCTCTCGCCATTTGTTCCATTCCTCCCCCCCCCCTTCCATCACCCTCCTCCTCTCAGTCTATCCTATGGCACCCCATTGGCTCATAGTGGATCGACTAATCAGCACGTGTATGTGTTCATATACGTGTCCTCCTCGTTGCTTCAAGTAGAGGGAGGAGACGGGACTATTGAGTGTGTGGGGGGGGGTGGGGGGGGGGGGTCATCAGTAGAAATGTGTAGTTTATACCCTGCTATTTGTGCAGAGTTCACAGATGGCTGTTACTACCTTTTTAAAGTCTGACATATTCAACAACAGTGAAGTTGCACGTTAGAATATGATTGGTTTGCATATTATATTTTATCACAGAAATTAATAAGTGGTAAAAACTGAATTAAAGATGTAGGAAGTGAGAGTCTTAATTTAAAACAAAGCCTCACATCCCCCCCTCTTTAAAGGCCAGAGTGAGAATCTGTATGTGTTGGAGTCTGTTCAGAATCTGGTTGGAACATAAAGTTCCATGCATTAACTGAAGGTTCACTGTGTCGGGTTGCGTAAAGTAGAGCTGTTCCCAGATCAGCCTCGGCTTGTGCTCAATTTGTATTTCAGTGGGGCGTGCAGGGCAAGATGTGTGTGCAGATCAGTTTGGTACAGAGTGTTCTGGGGCAGACTGGGGGGGGTGTGTCTACTGTATGTGGCCACACGTGTGTCAAGGGAGGCCTGTAGTCTATAGGCCTCCCTCGGCTCACTCCCCTATAGGTCCCAAGGCTATATATACTTGTAGCCTGCTCAACCACACGTGCACACTTGTTTGCTTACTTGGCTTTTGTTCGAAAAGTTTGTTTTAGGTTCCACAGAAACTGGCCCCCTCGCCCACAGTAGAGCAAGAGGACATGTTTGAAGACTTTTGAGACTTTACACTCTACTGTTTTAAATATTTTATCAAGTGAGTGTTGAGCCTGTTCCTGAAGCCGCCTGCGTGTTCTGGACTTGTCCTACATTGAAGAAGTGCTGGTAGAAACGCAGGCTGAATAATTTACTGTCAGACAGAGATTTACAGTATTTATGAGCTGCTCCCTGTGATTGCCGCTGTGGCTCAGTCAACACGCTTGGCTGCACAATGGAGGCCACCAGTGGCCATGTGGGCTACTGCCAGTGGTTCCAGCAAATCAATGGCAAAGGCTTCAATATGTGAAATGAGTGACTTCTATTATTAAGAGCAGTTTTTTTCAGTCTGGGAAAATACTGACTTCTATATTCAGATATTAATAACAATGAAGTCACACTCCTGAATTTCTTCCAAAGTGTTTTGGAATAGGGGATTTATGAAGTGAATATTTAGGTTGTGCATCGCACAAGGGAGTGAGGAGAGGGTGTAACAGCTTCCCATTGTGCATTTGGCTGTCACATTCCTGTAGGGTATATAATGCCCCCCCCCCCCCCACACGCATGCAAATCACACTTAAGGGAGCTGGTGCATTCGCTGCCAGTTGAAATTTATAGTCAAACATTCTCTTTCTGGAGAGCGTTTCCTGTGCCGGACACAGTAAATCCTGAGTCTCAGTCGATTCTCTCTGCAGTTTGTCCGACAAACTTTTCTTTAAAAGGTCGTTTTGCTCCGGGCACATTTTTAGGGCAGCTGTTTGCGCCCCTCCCCCTCGACCTTTTGAAGAAAGAAAGTCAAAACAGGATCACGGCAGCAGCACTTACTTTTAAGTACCTGTAAATGCATAATGTATCCCAGTTGGCCTTTTGTTGCAAGTTTCTGTTTTATTAGATCATATACATAAGTTTATGATTGTTTTGCTGACTAATGAATAAACTCTCTCTCTGTCACAGGTTACACCCACAGCTGAGGCTCCAGAGGCAACTCCAGCAGAGGCTGAGGTAAGACTCGCAGCAGCAAGATTTCTAGTAGACACCCCACAGTTCATCGAGTCCGTGAACAAACTAGGAGCTGCATGTTCAACATTCATGCACGGAAACAAACGCCTGCAGAATTACAACAAACCTGTTCAGGCAGTATCTCTACACCAGAGGCACATAGCAGGTGTGAAGTGAGTGAGGATGACTCCTTATGACACGGCTCCAGTGAGTCAGTGAACAGGGTTTTACAGCAGCAACCTGATGGGCCTTTTTAAATCAGCTCTACGTAGAACACATCGTCAGTCCTAAGGAAACTGCTGCAAGTTTGAGGATAAATTTATGTTTTTCTGGAAAATCAAAAATGTACACAACTCCTAAACTTTCCCTAGATAAAAAATACTTGTCTTGTTTCTTTAAAAAATAAAAACTCGCTGAGGAAGTGACGACAAAGGTTAAAACAAGACTTAGTCACAGTTTCCTCGAGTTTTATGGGATTACGGTAACTGGATGAGAGAAAGAAACCGTTCAGTGGAAAAGTGTTCAAAAGTTTCTTTGACTTTAGCTATGTTCATTATGACCAAAAACCACAATTAGTTAATAAGGGATATGATGTGATCTGTATTCTGGCATGATTTAAAAATGACTTATCTATTGATCAGTTAATGTTCTGGTCTTAACAATTTGTTTCATTTCTGCAGCTGCAGTCGGTTGAAGCCACAGTTGTAACCACAGAAACCGTAGAGGTAAGAGTTTCTTTTTACATCTGCATGGCTCCACATCACAGTAGTTTGGTCATCTTATCTGTACAGAGTGTTGCATGGTTGTTTAAAGTGTGTTGTGTTGGCTTCACTGGTGCAGACGCACGATGTCTGCGAGGCTGAAACGGGGGCTGCGCCCGTGGCAGAGGAAGTCTCGGTCGAAGTGGCCGTCACAGAAGAAGCTGCCTCGTTAGAGGCCGTAGTGGAAGCACCGGTGGTAGAAGCACAAGCTGAAGTCGTGGAGGAGATGGCACCTGAACAGATGACTGAAGCTGTCGTCAGTCCTGCAGCTGAGGAGGACGAAGCTGAAGTAGAAGTGTTGGCTGAAGAAGAGGCACCGGTAGAACTTGCTGAGCCCGTTACGATCGCAGAGGTGCAACGCTGATAAACAATCTTCTTCCTCCCTATCTCTTGAGTTTCTGTCTTTTTGTAGAATGCAGAGTGATAAAAGTTGAATGTGTTTTTTCTCATTTCATCTGTGGATAGTGTGCCTCATGTGTTTTAAACGTTTCATTAGTTATTGAGCATGCAATGTCATAAGTTCAATTTCACCATTTAATAGCAAACACAAAAGGCACATTATGACCTATTTGTTTTGTTTACATCAGTTCATTTTGACACTTTACTTTAGTTTCTTAAGTAACTTCTAAATGAGTAGCACCACTTACTCAACTTGTGTTATGCAAACTGACGTCCTGACCGAGCCTGTTGTCTCTCCAGGTTCCAGCCTCCATGCCCGAGGCTCTGGTGGAAGAAACTCCAGTAGCTGAAGTCATTGAGGTAAAAATGTCAGCTATGATGCAGAACTTTTCTCCAAATCAGACATTTATGCTTTGACTTTATACCGTGTGCTTATTGTGTTGAACATTTCCCCGTCTGGTTCCCTCAGGCGCCTGCTGACGCGTTCGTTGATGACTTTGTTGTCACAAACTCTGCCATCGAAGTGGAGGTCGCCATTGCAGAGTCCGTCACTGCCCAGGAGGTGAGATTCACTGGCTTACTGATGAGCGACGCGTGTTAGATCACATTTCAATTGCATCTGTTATCCACTGAAACAGTACATGAATCCTGTGTCCACCAGGGGGCAGGCCGCAACAAATGCGTTGTCTATGTAATTGGACTCCATGTGCTTTAAGAATAAAAAGTTACACGACAGTCTTGACATGGATAAACAAAGATGAAAATGTATAAAATAAGAGTTAAAAAGTGAAATTTCTAAATTAATGTTAAAGAGATGAGAAACAAAACGGTAACAATTTATTGATACAAAATGTGGACAACAGCCATTGTTGCTATTTATCTATTTAAAATGACATCTGTCGTAAATGAACAGTTTCGCTAAACTGGTTCTCGTTCTCCAGGTTGAGTCAGTTGAGGCTCCACTCGCACCAACAGAGGCCGAACAGGTAAGACTCAGCTTTTCATGGTTCAACATAAATCTGTCTCACCTGCCACAAAATGCTCAATTGTACGATCACTATCGCTCTGTACTTTCTAACATGTTCCTCTCTCTGCTGTGTTCAGGAAATTGTGGCCACGATTGATGCCCCGGCAGAGCCTATGGATGTGACCCCCGCTGAGCCTGAGCCTACACCCGAGGTGGAGGTTGAACTCAAGCCCGAGCCTGTTGTTGAGCCTGAGCTCGCTGCTGCCCCTGCATTGGAAATGATCATCGTAAGTTACCCACCTGGTGACTTTTGATATACATACTATAACTTTTCAAAATATACAGACTATAGCTATTAAAACCCACACCACCGTTCTCTTCTGTGTCTTTCCCAGGATGCCCTGGTGGAGCAGAAATGCCTGGAGGAGCTGAAGTCCGAGACGTGTGACATGCCGTGTCAGATGCAGCTCACAGTGGACTCTATGCAGCTCAACACAGCAATGGTAAAGAAAATCAATTAAAGACAAACAACAGAGCTGTAAACGTCCTCGTGGAGTAGAATGAGACCTAGTTAATTCACTTGTTGCGCTCACAATGCTTTTGATCTCACCCGATCTGATGTCCTCTGTTGTTCAGGAGATGTCAGTGGAGACGGCGTTGAATGGACACATTGTTCCAGAGGTCTCCATCGAGGGCTAGAAGCCCCACAGTCTTTGTAAGTTGCTCCCCCCCCCGAAATTGAATCAGCCCATTATCACATAAATGACCGGTGTTTGTGCAGCTGATCTGACAGTTTATCTTTAAATTCCAGATTTCCCTTTCGTCATTTGGAGGACTCAGATCTCTAAATGGAGTCAGCCAGCCCTTTGAGCTTTTTCATCTTTTTTTTTTTTAGGGCTTGCAACGGAGCCGTCAGGAAATCGAAGGAATACCCACACTTTGAAGTGCCTTTCCTGCACTGGTTTCCCGTCAAAACACCAAACCAGATGCAACAAAACCCCAGAAATGCTGCATTTGAGGCAGTAGAACAGACTGTTATTAGTTTGCAAAAAACGGAAACAACCATATCGTGGCTCCTTTTAAAAAAAAAAAAAAAAAAAAAAAAAATCTGTTTCTCCCCCCGAAGGCATGTACAGTGAATTTTGCGCAGCGGAAGCAGACGTTGTTGAGAGATGGAGATTCCTAGAGCAAGACAAACGGCAGCGCCTGGTATTTCCTGTGGACTCCTTCCCCTCGAGAACGTCTGCCTCCACTCTGCATTTACACTCGATGCACGTGAACACTGCAGCAGGGGTGGAGGTGGCTGGTTGGCACTTGGGCCTGTGTTCATACTTCTCCTGTTGTCAAATCACAAAATCACATTTCTTTGCTCTTGATCCGTTTACCTGGAGTCGGAGCTTCGAGCGTCTCCCCCCCCCCTCTGCTCTCCTCTCTGCCTCCTGAGAGCCACAGCTCACATTAGGCCGATGCTTTAAAAACGAGGGTGTTATGGCTCCAGTGGCCTCTGGGAACTGGCGGCTGTGGAGGGAAGAACTCAAGGTATTCCCGTTCCCCCCCCCCCCTCTTTCTTCTTTTTTTAATTTTTGTATAGACCATATGATGTGATACAGTTGTGTTCGAAGTCTGTAATCTGGCTGTTTGATGGTCTGACTTAATCCAACTTTGAAATAAAGCTGTAGTTCATCGTGATGCTGGCTTGTGTGTTCTCTTTTCATACACTGACACAAACTGATGGGGAAACAAATTAAGTCCATTTGTATACATATCTATCCAGTATCTATACCACTTAACATTTTGAGGGTCACAGCTGGAGCTTTTGGGAAAGTGTATTATATCTAAATAAAATATATTCAGACTTATATTTTCAGAAAGAAAGCTAAATGACAACTCTTATCAGCCCAGATTCTTGTCTATCAGGGGTAATAAGGTGTACTTGGGTTTTGATGCAATTGTTAATCAAGAATCTTCAATTAAAACAGCTTTAATTTATTAAAATGAATAAAAAAAACAATTGCTGAGACTTGGTGAATGCATACAGATCAAAGTGAATGTTACATGAAGATGATTAAAGCCAAAACTGGATTGAGACTAACACATTCTATTTAGGCCAAAGAACAGAAATGACTTCATAAATATAATCAATACATGTATATAACTCAGAGCACATACCTCCACCAGCTCCCTTAAACTTAATCAGGCACCAAACATCAGTCCCTTAAATCTGCCTGATTATAAAAAAAAATAATCCCTATGAATTATTTCCTGAAATTTAGTGTAAATGTCCAAACTACTTCCTGGCTGCGTTGTCATGATCCAGACCAACATTTTTAATTCTAAATTCAGTCGTCTGTTAATCCTGCTGACAAAGACTCAAACCAGTAACAAGTGAAGGCAATGATCAATAAGGACAAGGAAACACCAGACTCCTTAACTCGGATCCAAAGAGTTTTATTTGTTTTTGCATTGAAATCTACATTCATATTAGTATGATGTAATTTGGTTCAGTAAACACCGCCAGTACATGGTTTTACAAGCCTCCCTCTTTATACTGGTGATCACGCTGTCTAGAGTTTCAACTGAATTTTCAAGCATCAGTTGATTTTATTTTATTTTCCCAGCGTCATACGTAGGATTTACTGGCCCCTCGTGTTGGAATTGTAGCAAAAAAGTAAAAGAACGAACGACTTCAGAAAAGAACGAAACAAAGAAGAAAAAAATGATAAAACACATAGCACATAACAGAGAGGATATATATATATATTTGTAAAAGCACATTCGTATTCATAATAGATGCTTTGGAATGAAACAAGCGACAAGAGGCTGTGATCAACCAACAACTGTCCTATTTGCACTCAGCACATTCCACTTATATATTATCTGATTTTCTCTTCTTTTACTTTGTGTCATCAATATGCATGAATACATCATAACGCCCCCACACTCCCAAAAAAAACAAAAACAATAATAAATAGGAAAACAGGTGATTCGATTGGTCCATGAGGTAAAATGTGAAACGATAAAAAAAATAGGTTGGAAAGAAACAAAAAACAAACGTGGCTGAAAAAATGAAGCTAATGAAGAAGAGATTGTGACAGAAAAGCATTGTGTGTAACATCGGTTTCATTGTCTACTCCAGAAACACACACTCAACACACATACAGACTCACACACAGGCTGTAATCTCAACAAAGCCACTTGATGGATGATTAACGAACAAGAAAAAACGACAACCTCAACACAGGAGCTCCCCCGCCTCCAAAAAAGAATAAAACCAGTTTAAATCACCATGTTCTCTCTTCTCTTTTTGATCTCCTATAAACTTTACTGAGGGTTTACTGAGACGAACAGAGGAGGGGGTGGGGGCTGGGTGAGGGGGGGTATAAAGATGGAGAGGCTTCAGAAGCGACAAGCTGTGAGTGAGCACCGAGAAGGCAGAGCCGTTGGCCCCTCAGCAAATATTACGCAGGTAGACTCAGTTTCTGCTACAAGAAAAAGAACACTTCATTTAAAAAAAAAAAAGAGAGCCACCGCCCATTTGGACTACCCTGGTCTGGAAATCAAACACGCCCACCCCCTGTCGTTGGGAGAGCATGCAGTCGCGACGCTACACAGTGAAGCCCGAGTGGCTGGAATTCAAAGAGCACTTCAATAAACAACACACGGCCCACTTGGGTTTATATAGGGCTCCGAAACAAGTTCAGCTCCTTCGTCGGGAGTTCAGGATGCAGGTTTTCACATCAGTCTGAGCAGTGTGTGTGTGTGTGTGTGTGTGTGTAGCAAAAACTACAATGGTACAAGCAGCACGAGTAGTGTTCAGCAGGCAATGGTCTCGTCCTTGTGGAGAGGGAACGGCTCAAAGCAGAAGCACTTTAGAAGTTTAGACGTGTTTCATCCACAGATCTTCTGCAGTGAGAGTTCAGGACTGTTCCTGTCCGTCGCTCGCTGTGGCCGCTACGTTCCCAGATTCATCAGCAATGTTTTGTTACTTTTTCAGCTTCAAAATGTTTAAATCATGTTTTGGAAAATGTCATTTTTTTTTTACTTTTGACCAGTAAAATAAACGACTGGTTGTCTGCAAAGGTGCCAAGCACAGATGACCAACCTACAAGCCACAGCCAAAATTACCAGCATTTTATTAGTCAGGGATAAATAAATCTTATTTTTGTTTTTAATCGGAATACCACTGTGTTGATAATCATCTTTGTAGTTTCAAAAGTCCTTCTATTTTCCTATTTCTTTCCCACTGTGTCTTCTCGGAGTGATTGTCACCCTCCTTCCGTTGCAGCACCACTCAGGCAGTCGTACAGGTAGGCAGTGAGTTTAAAAACGATCACAACACTTAACTGGCACTTTAATAACCAGTGAGGATTTTTTTAACTACAGCCAGGCATGAAACAAAAAGGTATTTTCCCCTTGACTGTAGGAACAGAAGAACATAAAGAAGGAATAAGGGAGTGAAGGGAATGGTAGAGAGGACACCTCTCAGAGGCTCTTTGCCCCCTAAGGCCCAATGTGGGCTCAGTCCTGTCTTATCTGGCCCAGTCTAACCCCGTGACTGGTTAGGCCGAATCCAGTCCAGTCGAGCTGGGATCCAGACCATTTTTTAGAAGAGTGCTTTGGATCCCTGGTTCTCAAACTCTGACCAGGCGTCATTCAGTTCCATGAAGATCATCTTAGCGTAGTGTTCATAGGGCTGGTCGGTCGCCTGCAGAGAGAGGGAGGGTATACGTTTGAATCCTCAAATCACAGCCTGTTGTTCCTGACCTGGCTGAATGCGTTTTAGCACTGTACCTTATCTGGATGGACTATCAGCACAGCCTTTCTGTAGTACTTCTTCACATGGTCCGGGGTCAACAGGTCGGCCATGCTCACGGGCCTCCAGCGGGTTTCTCCCTCCCACAGCACCGTGTGCAGGGTCGACAGCAGCGCCCGGATGTTTCGCTCCTTCCCTTCGATCCAGTCCAAGATCTGCAGCAGGACAAGAAAACAAACAGGAATATTATTTAGCAAGTGCAAACATTGTCCAGCCCTAGGAAGGCTGCCATGCCGGCCTCTCTAATCAGCCTTTTGGAAAGTAACCGTCTACTCTGCAGTTGAAGAGCAGCAGAAGTAAGATGAGGTATTTTCTTCAAGATCAAGATGTATTGTTATTTAAAGATCAAACTGATCCACCTCCTGTCACAAGTGACTGCACCATATCTGCATTTCCCCAGGAATGTGTTTGGAGCAGCGTGTGTATAACACGTCCCCCACACATGCTTTCAGCCTGTTACCTGCAGTTTGAGCGGATCCATGTCTTTTGTAATCTCCTGTCTTCTCATTTCCGCGATGGTCCTCGGTCCCTTCTTATCGAGCTTAGAGGCAAAACCCTGAGTGGACAGCAGGTCCTCAAAGTCGTCCCGCTTGACCTTCGGCTTGGGGCCTGCGTTCACAACACGGCACAGAGAAATGAGGAGTCTGACAGGAAATCGTGTTTGAATAAAAAGATGCATGCAAACTTTGTTACACAAGATGAGGCATTTTTGGAGAAGATTGAAAAACAATATCCTAAGTTTCGGTAATAATCTTAAAACTGAATGAAATGATGTCCGAGCTGCAGCATCGATTCTCTTTTTTCGAGTGGTTGCAGTAATATCTACGCTTCCTGCATGATCCGCAGCTCCAGCATCAAATCACTTCCCCTCTACTCAGTGTCTCTTACCAAACCCAGGCCCACGCACGCCTCTCTCATCTCTCCCGCCGATGACACTAGAGAAGCTGAGGTTGTAGTTAGGCTTGGTGGGCTGCGCGGCTGCAGGCTGAGATGCAGAGGAGGTTTTGGGTACGGATCCTGATCCCGAAGTCCACGGTTTGCCCTGGGCTGCGGCGGCGGCTCTACCAGACTGCCAGGGCTGCCCTTGAGCGTTGGTGGAGGAGGAAGCAGAGGAGGGTGGAGCCTTCGTGCTAAAAGAAGGTCCTGAAACATGGAGGAAGGATAGTTAGTTAACATCGGTACACTTTCCCTTTCTGGAAGACCGCTAACTGATTATCTGAGCAGGAGAACTGACCTGGTAAATTGGAACCCAGGTTTCCGAGGTCGGCAAAGGGGTCAAAGGTCTGAGACTTGGCCTTTGACATGGACGACCCACCAGCAGCTACAGGCAGAGGGACAACAGGTAAGTTAGAACTGCTGACGTTTTCTATGTAACACTGAAGACTGATAGGGATCAGTAAACCATCAGCTACACAATGTTCCTCCACCTACCTGTACTGGTGTAGCTGGGTTTGCTGCTGGTGCTACTCATGCCAGTGTTGGTGCCGGCTGCCCAGCTGTCCCACCCGCCCAGCAGGTCCGGCTGGCTGGCGGATGATGTCATCTTTGGGGCATCATTTACAAGCTTATCTGTGAAGACACAAAGGACCAAAGTGTCACGATTCTGATTCTTTAAGACGTTACGATTAGAAATTGATTAGTCCATGATCCACGGCGTCTTCCTGAACAAGAAGAACTGCTGCTGCAACAAATCCACCATATTCTGTTTAGAATTTTGATAACTTTAAAATTTCCTGCTGAATATTCCACACGTTGAACCATCAACCTCATTTAGAAGCTGTTGTTTTAAGGTGTAATCATCATATCTCCGGGTCACAGATACTGAGATATGATGAGGCGTCAGAAGAACATTGGACGGTTGAGACAGATCTAATGCTGAGTGATGTCGAACTTACTGAGGTTGAAGAGGCTGGTGTTGGAAGCTGGAGTGGGGTTACTGTGACCTGAGCTGAACCCGCTGGTGGCAGAACTATCAGAACCCAACAAGTCTCCAAACAGGTCCGGTCCGGAGGCCTGTCGAGAGGAGCCCACGCTGGAGCCGACACCGGAGCCGGACCCCATCCCAAACGGATCAAACAGATCGCCCGTGGCTGCAACACAGACATGGAGTGGGGGGATGAAAACACATTCAAGACAACTAGTGCAATCACCACGTATTAAGCCTGGAGCCTTACGTTTTGATTCTGGTGTGGTCTCACTGAAGAACAAGTCTTCCTGCCCTGCTCCGGTCTGACCAGCAGGGGGTGCAAACAGATCGGTGAGGAGGTCGCTGTTGCTGGATGCAGCTTTCATTCCTCCCTGGACTCCTTGTTGAGGAGCAGAGGAGGAGGTGGAGGACGCGAAGGGAGGTTCAGGGTCAGAGTGGAGACCCAAGAGATCCGCTGTGCCACCGACGGGAGCTTCCTGGGCGGCAGGGGGGGGAGTCTAGGGGGAGATAGGGACACCAGGAGGAGTTAGAAATGAATGAAGAACGAAGAAAAGAACACCTTAGTGTATTACTGGTATGCTATAATCAGCCATGCAAGACTTCCTCACCTCAAAGTCAGCATCAAATAGTGGTTCGCTGGGGTCACGTGACAGCGGCTCCCCCCCGGGGGCAGAGTAGGAGTAGGACTCTCCCTCTGATTGATCACTCATGTCGTCCAGCTCGTTCATGGATCCCCCTGCTTGACTGTCTGAGGCGTCCTGTGGGCCGCTCACATCTACACATACAAGAAATGATGGGCATCTTAAAGGAACGTTTTTTTCTTTGGAATCATTCAGAGGGGGGGAGGGGGGGTGAAACAACTCTCTCTCTCTCTCTCTCCTGGTTAGACAGCAGGATATTAACCAGAATACTAAAGAATGGTAAAGGGAAGTGGAGCTTTACTAGAACAACAGAAGGTACCTTCCCAATCCAGCGTCTGGAAGAAGTTGTTAGCGTTGGTATCTGTGCTCCCAGGAGATTCTGGTTCTGGTTCTGGATCTGTAAGATTGGGGTCCTCTGGAATCTGCACCGGCTCAGACGCCTCTGAATCATAAAATGCTGAGGAGCCTGGCTGACGAGGCAGCTCCGGTTTACCTACAGTGAATAAGGTTAAATGTAAAGTTCATATTTAGAAGTGAATTGGAAAAACTGTACAATAACTTTCCCCTCAAAATGTCTTGAGCAAAGTCACCAACCAAATTTGCTGAGGATCTCTTGCTGTTCGTCACGAGAGGAGAACAGGATTTTGGGGTTGAGGCCCTTGGTTTGGAAGTTCTCCCATGGTGGGCTCTTGGTGCTGGGTCTGTCCCTGGGTTCCATGTCAATGTCTAAGTTCACCTGGAACAAGTCCGGGTACTTCTCCTGGATGTCACAGGCGTCCAAGTCGTACCTGACAGGAGGAACAGGTAGTTGAGAAATAACCAGTTAACAGAAAGATCACATTACAAGCTTGATAAGAGCAGTACTTCCTACTACTGATGTTGGTGTCACGTTAAGACCTCTTTAACAGCAGGGTCGGGCACCAGTCTTATTAGAAAAGATGATGGTACCAAGAAGGAAGAATGAAGTTTGGAGCAGTGACCTTGTTTCATGGATCAGGGATTGTACTCACTTGTTGAACTTGACATTGGTCGCGTTTCTGGGCACAAAGCCTGTGTGGAACTGGATCTGAAACATTTTCATGGATGCCATCTGAAACAGAACAGAATGGAATCAAAATGTGATATATAATTCATGCAACAATGCTGTATCTGCTATGGCTCTGGTTGTGGGTTCATTTCCATTCAAGCTTGTGTGTAAGGGTTTGTGTGTGTGTGTGTGTGTGTGTGTGTGTGTGTGTGTACCTTGGCCTGCAGACGCCCTCCCAGTGTAGATCTTGCGTGATAGATCACCACCAGTACATCTCCTTGGACTGACACATTGAGTGGAATCTCCGCTCTACCATCCTCCATCTTAAAATCCCTGAAAAGAGATGAAAGCTAAAGTTTCAGCCACATTTCTCTCATGTGTGTGAATTTGTCTGGCTTCCTGTTGTCGGCAGTATCTTACCTCATCTTGTCGTATTCCTGTGACGTGGTGAGGACCCTCTCGTCTCCAACGTAGACTTCGCAGAACGGCCTGCACCCGTTCCGTTGCTTGTTGAACAGCGGCATCGGCGTCATGATGATGGAGCGGATGGTTATGGGCTTGCTGTGGGGGATGATGGGCTCCTCTGCCATCATGTCACACATGTACTCGATATACCTGCAACAATCAAAAGCAAGACGAGGCTCATGTACTGGACGTTTATTGTAAACACAGACTATATTTTAGGTTGTTTTTGTTTTTTCCTACCTCTTGTGAGAGGGTGCTATGCCAGGAGGGCATCTCTTCATTGAGAACATGTAGACGGCGGCCTCAGCTGTGGTGAAGAGACGACAGAAACACAGGAAGGAGCAAACTGCCACAGCGGACGCTGCCCTGCCGTCCTGCAGACAGAGGAAACAATCAGAGACGTGGCAGAATTTGTCCTTCTCCTCTACGTGGGAGGACGCGGCCATCGATCAGTCGCTCTGTAAGGTTACGTACCAGACAGTGAACTATACAGATGTTCCTCTGGTCCTGTTTGAGCCAGAGATGCATGTTTTTACACACACTGTAGAGACTGCGGAGGTTGGGGGCACGACGCACCTGCCAGTTACACTCTGAGACCTACGAGAACAAAGAGAGATAAACCCCTGAATGAAGTTACCCTCCTCAGAAGACCTCTACTGTCATTGGCTCAGTGTAAACAAACCACTCGTTCAGAGGGGTGATTTGGGACAAGGGAGATTGGTTCTACACACTAAAGAGGTGCACACACACTGACACACACACACACACACACACACACACACACACACAGGTCATACCCTGTTGTGGAATCGTGACGGCCTGTAGGATCGCTTGGAGAGGTTGTAGACAGCGTAGTGACCAGCGTGACGTGAATCTAGGAACAGGCGGACGTCCTCTATGTTGTTCTTTATTGCCGACTCCACCCCCTCTGCTGGGAAGGACATGACTGCACAAAGACACACACACACACAAGAAGCATGTGTAACTGTTACATCCCATCATTATTTCTTAATCCCTAATAGATTGTAAGTCACATCCCTTTCATTCAAGCTGTAAGCACTGGATTATTCTGTAGAATGTTTCATGGAAGGTACGAATCCTACCTGCTATTCTAGATGTGATGTAAGAAATATCCAGGTCTCCTTTGGCATAACTGTAAGAGAACATACAAGTGCACTTATTATGAATAGAGTCGGTTCACAACAGAGGAGGGAGAACAAAACACAAACCTACACTAGAAATAAGAAGGGAAATCAAACAGTTTGACTAAGGGTCTAAGAGCCGGCACACCACACAGCCATTCTCAAAGCTTAGTAACACACCACAGCCGTGAATTACTGTATCCTAACATGACCCGGGGTAAATGAGTGATTGGCTGATTGGCTGCCACACAACCCCACATTTCAACTGATTTAGATGAAGGCGGCAAATACACAAAATTAGATCAAGACAGTCCTCAGTTTATATTTCCTCATGCATCCGGCAGCTGCTTAACGCCACAAGGGATAAGACTCAGGAGAAGCTCCATCATGTAAAGTCTTATTAGAAGTTAATTACAGTAGAAATTAGGTTACGCTGGATTTGACAACAAAACCAAATCATACGAGATCAAACAATGACAGCAGCAAAAAACAATGCAGCATGATTTCTACTGTTAATTCAAATTTAGTAGAGACAAACAAACTGGAGGCCAAGCAAAGAAACTCCTCTATCTACGCTGGTTACTCTAATATTCGATCTCTATGGTGTTAATACACACAGACGAAGACACGCGTGTTGCTGGAATGGTGATTTAGTAAGCAGTGGAGCAACAGTACAACCTTTACTCGACCATTCACTCACTGACTCACTCATTCAGACCAGACAGCTAAAAGTAAAACATTGCTCTGTCCTTTTTCTTTGCCCTGCATTCATTCAACTCAGTTATTGAATGTGTGATGTTAGGATCAGCAAGCTGTGATGAAGGACACAGCAAACGTAAAAAAAAATGGGTGATAGGTTGTTTGATTGTTTGTCGTTGTGGGTTTTTCGTCTAAATGAAAACACAAACGGTGGAACACACAGAGCAACGCCTGAGTCGCTGCACTTCACTGACCCATATTTACCTGGGGTTGCTAGATGAGGGACACATATTGGGACCATGAGGGATTGGGACAGAGAAAAGAAACAACAAAAATAAACAAAACGACCAAACAAATGGAACAAACCGATGAGAGAATATAACCAAATGAAACATAGAGGGGCTATAAAAGGAACACTTTGCTTCATCTTCTCAACCCCTTTAATACAAAGGCAGCCATTGGTCAATGAATCAAAGAGACTAAAACTCCCACCATCCACCGATTTTTCTCGCAGTGGTTCGTCATAGAGAGACGACCTGAAATAAGGTTTTTAGGCAGAATCACAACTACGAACAAGTTGTTACGACTTAAACTTCTGTTCTCTGAAGTAGAAGAAGGTGGTACAACGCTAAGTATGGGATGTCCCACCCTGCGTGACCAACTGAACACACCATGAAGAAAGATCATGGTGCTACCAGTAGCCTGATTATCTCTGCATACCGCAGTGTATTCAGTCTGGAACATAGACTGTGAATAAAGATGGATGATGCATCTCCACCTCGTCTCGTTGTACAGAAATTAAGCTAAGGTTTTCCGGATACTGGTGTCACCACTGGGCAACTTGAAGCCAGAGTCTTCACAGCAGTGACTGTGATGTATTGAGGTCCCACTGATATCTGCTCTCAACCAATCACGAGTCAGTCTCTGCTGCAAATCATGACATTTCACCCTATTTTTTGTAGTATTAAAATAACTAATTAAAAATAGTTTACCAAAAAAATAACAGAAAACATCTGTTATTTGGCTTTTTAGTTTGTATAGTCATATTCAGTCTGCAATAATGTGGCCTGTGGGGTCATGACCGATAGTGCAACCAGCCACCAGGGGAGCTGTCATATCATCCATCTTTATGTTGATCTATGGTCTGGATACACAGGCCATGATTTCCAATACTTTGACTGAACGGGAACGTGTCCAACAGCCTAGTAGCAAAATGTTCCTTTTAAATGTAGATCTGAGGGCAGGGGAGGTATGATTATGAATGATTCAGATTAATCAACAGCATTTCTATAATTCAGGTTGATGATACTGATAAACCAATTGCAATATGTAGTTATGGCATTTGATGGATGGCCGGATTACAATTTCCTTCCAAGACTACGAACGTGATGGTGGAATTAAAAGGGTTAATTAACTTATACATAGACTTGTGTGTGATATTAGCCAGTGAAAAAAATTAAGAAGCTCTAGTGAAAGTTCAGTCAACTCCACAGAAAACACTTTCCATTCATTACAGCATGTTTGGAAAAAATCATCTGATCTGTGGACTTAAATGAAATGTGTAATACAACCATGATACTCATGGTAAGCAGGTTAGAGCATCTTACCTGGCTACTGATTGGATGACCTTAGAGGAAGTGTCCTTTATGTTGGTCAGGAAGCGCTCGGTTCCTCCCCTCAAGATATCAAAAAGGCCACTGGCTGACTGATCAGGATCATAAATACCTTCAGACATCGTGGGAGGAAGAAGAGCAAAGTCTAAATATCATACATTTCTATACTTTGTCACAGTTTAAGCACTGAAACCGTTAAACCCACAATGAAATGATAAAACTAAGATACTGATGCGTCTTTGCATTGGGGGAAAAAAAACTTGAAATATTTCCATTTTGTCAACCACTGAGCTTCCAAATGTCGGGGTTGAGGAACAAGCACATGACTCATGATCATTTATTGCCCATGTCTGCACGTAGGTGCAGGAGGACGGGAGCAGCTCTCAGAGGAAAGAGCAAACGCTTTCTGCCCTTCGACAGATGGTTGACTGACCGAGCAGAAATCCTCTTAATGTACAGCACACGGCCCACGCGACTGTCGGTTTATAGATAGGTAATAATGAGCCTATTACACTCATTTACAGAGAAGTTACATGTAAAAAAACATGCGTTTTCACCAGGAACCTTCAGCTCCTGCTTTAAATATACAGAATTTAACCAGAAAATTGACGTTTTGTGGGGTTTGTGTACTTTGCGTCAGTCTGCTTCAGACATACCAAAGGTCATCGTAACAAAAACAAACCGATGTACAGACTGATGAACATGACGACCCCTTTGCTCCTTTCAACTTTAGGTTTCCTCGCAGGGCGTTGAATAGACAGGAAGTGTTGTGGGTGTGTCTGTGTGTGTCAGCAGTCAGGTGGTCAAGGGGAACTAAACAGATTACTTATTGCCATGCTGGACTTTCAGTGATATGGGTAGTTAACATGGGTTTTAAAAAGAGATGTTTCAATGACAGTAAATCTCTTGTTCAAACCCTTGTAAAAAAGCTGCATAGTTGATGTTATTTTGTTAGTGTCAGTGCAGCATGATCGATTTATTCCAGGTCACTTATGGGGGCTATAGGCTATGCTTCAGATAAAGACTTGTTCTGTTCTACAACTCCATTGCTCTGCTGTGGGAGACATTTCAGTTCAACCCTCTACATCAAAAAATGTGAACTCATTAAAAACAAAGAGGCAGGAAAAATACACAAACCAACAACCTCTAAAACAACACCAAACCCACAGAGAGTGCTACACTGTTGTCCAAAAATAAATCAAAACCAGCCTCACCTGCATTGTTGTGGACGTTGTGGATCTGCATTGGCGGCTGAGCTCCGTTGTTGCCAAAACCCCCGTTCTGCTCCAGCAGCTGCAGACATTCATATCCGTCAGACACTGGACGCCAACAGTAGTACGTACTCAACATAGTAACAGGTGGGTCGACAATCTGATAACTAAGATGGCAGAAAAACCTTGAAGCCAGGACTTAAGATTTTTGTCTGAGATGGATGAGCAGCAATCGAAAAATTTTAAATATCATATTACAGTGTAGACATCCCAGAAAAAGAATGGTCCACAAATAGAGGAACAAAAAATCCCGGGTGTCAAGCGACAGGTGTGGTTTCTGTCCCACAACGTGACATCACCAGTTCAAAAGAATTACTAAAAGTAGATGCATCATAAAAGTAATTTGTGACGCTCTGAATAAAATAATTCTCTCATGAGCCACACAGCTTCTGATTCTCTCCAGGACGTCCACAGTATTTCCTTTTTAGAATTTCACTTCCATCGTAGCTCCCTTCCTTCACTAGCTTCCTCCTCCTTGCTCCATCTCGCAGTCTGTCTCTCCATATGTCCGAGCCGAGAGGCAGCAGAGAGAAGAGGAGGAGGAGAAGTAGGATTCTAATCTTCTTATGTCCAGCAGGGAAACCCCTTCTTAATCCTAATCAGATCAGCGATCCGCTCCGCGCTGCACACGTTTACAAGCCTTATCAGGATTCTAATTAGTAAGATATCGGGATATACTAGAATTCTGTGCATCAGTTTACTAATTTGTTCCCACGAAGTGAAAGAGCTCAAATATTCTCTGTTTTAATTCCAATAGAAATTAGCTCGGTAAAACCTACACTGACTGATCCATATATCAGTTATATTGCAGACCATAAAGTTGCTGGAGGAAATAAAAGTCGGTTTGAACATGGAGATTTTGACATTGAAATCAGCTTTATATAAACAACAACTGTGGCAGAGGATTTGGTGATAAGTACCAGGATTTGTGGATTTGCAGTGGGAATCATTAGAAGCCGTGGCTGTTAAGTCAGTGATGGCTGCTCTCTTCTCTGCTCTGCTCCAAAACCCGAGGCTAAAATCTTAAATCTGATTGTGCTGAATTAACTACTGTGGGTGGTAAATGAGAAAAGGTCTTTCTGTCTTTACAGCCACAGTTCTGCTGCACTGAGAAAATGTTGGTATCGATTGGTGTTTACTTAAGTTCACACATTTTCCACCTCTGCGTCTGCTCTGGTTCTCTGGACCAATGAGGATCAGGTCAGACGGGAAGAGAGAAGACAGCCTCCTTTGTGCCTGCTGCCTTGTGCCCTGTGTGTGTGTTTGTGTGTGTGTGTGTGTGTGTGTGTGTGTGTGTGTGTGTGTGTGTGTGTGTGTGTGTGTGTGTGTGTGTGTGTGTGTGTGTGTGTGTGTGTGTGTGTGTGTGTGTGTGTGTGTGTGTGTGTGTGTGAGATATGTGAAGCTTAGCAAGTGTAAACACATCAGCAATTTGAGCACGTACAAGTGTGCGTGCTCATAACGCTTACACACACACACACACACGCACGGCGGAAGAGGCTGTGCAGCCCCCCTGTTGATACTGTCTTAAACAGGCTGGCAGATATTGGGGATGTTTCTGTGGCTCAGCAAATCAACCTGTTTACTCATTAAAGGGAAATACAATTATATAGAAGTATATCCTCTACTCAAAATGTAAACGTCAGGTGAATTTGAGATGAAGATTCAGGATATCAGACATATACAAATTCGACTCGGTAGCCAAGCACCCTCCACTCCCCTAATTCCATAGTAGGAGGTGCTGCTCTGATATATATTAATGCATTTATAATTTCTCAATCTAGTATCTGTCCATTGTAAATGACATGAGTGATTTTTTTTTACTAAGGAAATTTTACAAATTAAGAGCTGTCATATTGTTTACAACAGGCAGTCCTGCTCACGCCTACCTCTGTAATGGGCGACTTTGGGTTGACGTTGCGGGCTGCTGCGATCTCCTGGAGCTGGTTGACCAACTCTGTAATGGACAGACGCTCCTCTGGGTTCACCTTCAACATGGAACCTGGGGAGGAAGAGGAGGAAGAGGAGGAGATGGATTAGCGTTGAAGGAAGGGAGGAAGAAATGTTCAAATCAAGGAAGATAATACTTATTAGAAGGAGAAGAAGATATGAGGCTGACGGCTGCACTGTGAGGTCATTTTTAGAAGTTTGTGGAAATTATGATAATATGATAATTTATGAAAATCATACAAAGTAAAATTGTATAAATGTTTTCATTGATCACATGTGTGGCATCACAGGGAACTAACAAAATGCTACTTGTTTAATTTAAATCTGTATGTGTCATTCTTTGCATGAAATTTCTGATGAGATTTCTACCAAACAATAGACTGAGCTTTTTAAGTTAATTAACCTGGTTTAATTAACCCAGCGTGTCTATCCAATATTTCTACAGTTTATAAACACCAACTTTAGATGTGCCATCCGAAACATATGGCAGACGAAGGTAAAGGTGACCATTAAATTGAAGCAGTTGCAGATAGAGGGATAGATGGATAAATAGACTGGCAAGAACAAACTAGAACATGGAGGCAGGCAGAGAGAGAGACAGTACACGTACGTATGAGGTTGTGATACACAGTGTACTTCACGTCATTCTGAGGGATGGCGTATTTCCCGTTGACGATTTGCAGCTTGGCCCCCTCCTCGAATGGGTGCTGCTTAAAACACAAGAGGTAGAGGATGCATCCGAGGGCCTGTGGTGGAAGAGCAGAGACGATAAGACAATATATATAAATGACCCGGCCATTTCATTATGAGCTGAAGCAAAAATGAAAATAAGAAAGAAAAAAGGAAATAACACAAAACAGTGTAAAAGAAACTCTCTGAAAAAGACACACAATTTGTTTCCTTAGGACTAAAATATTTTTAAGTTGTGGTCTTTCTTAACTCTAAAGGAAGCAGACTCGAGAAGAAAACACATTTTGGTCTGTACATGATAACAAATGTTGTTTTTTGTTTCAATAACACGGCTAACTCATCTCGTGAATCAGAAACTGTGATGTTTGATCTTGGATTACCACTATTGATCTTTATGGAAGCAGATTTCAACAGATTAGAAGGAGGGAAAAAGAAAAGAGTTCTGACCCAGATGTCCTGTTTCTCATTGATGGGGAAGTTGGAGTAGAGATCAATCATCTCAGGTGTTCTGTACGCTGGAGTTGTGTTCCTTGTGATCTACATGCAAATGGGGAAAACAATATAAAGACCTCTGTGGGGTACTGCAATGATCCTCTGTTACAACTGCAATGTTCACCTACGATATCTTTTTGAACTTGACTAAATAGAGGAAATGCTTTAGAACCTTATCCAGAACCTTTTGAAAACACAGTGTCACTAAAAAAGCTTCTACCATAAAAATCCATTTCCTGCTACATCTTGTTTGTAGCCTGCAAATAGGCGCCTGATGGACCTCCATGTTATCAAATTCACATCTCTGGGGTTGTGCACACTGAGGTCATCTGTGGCTAAGGTTTGATGTGTGAGTGTCTCTCTCTGTGTGTGTGTGTGTGTGTGTGTGTGTGTCTTTGTATTAATATAATTAACCGGATTGATCAGTGCTTCCTCAACCTCCAGCTGTTCATTCGATTAAAGGTTTCTGGTTCCTGTCCAGTAACATGAGGTCAGTGTCGGCCACTGATCCACTGACTTCGGAACTGACTTACCACTGACTCGTTTTTTAATTAAAATAGGGAATATACTTTATTAGTGAAATTAACGAATATATAATAAAAAATAAACTTACTGTTCTTTTAAAACATGTACTGCTTCATTCAGAGCATTTGTGTGGTGTGAAATATTAACTCATTTACTCCGTTTTGTCTCAGTGATGAAAAGGACTACTATATTATTCCGATGTTAATGGCAATAAGGAAATAACAGAAGTGTGTGCGCACCTCATCCTCCACCATGGACCTCTTCTGTGCCGACCAGCTGTAGTCGGGGTAGTGTGACACTGTGGTGGCGCTGCCAAAGTCACAGAGCTTGATGGTGCCCTGGTTACTAATCAAGAGGTTCTCAATCTGCAACACACCAAACAAAAGTATCATCATCAACCAGGCGTTTTACTTGCAGTATCTATCAATGTAATACGACTTCAGGCTGAGTTGTTTCATTGAATCAAATAGTTTTGAAGGACTGCTGGGATGCTTCCTCGTTCGCCAAGGACAGACAAACCTTGAGGTCTCTGTGGATGATTGGAGGTTTCTGTTTGTGCATGTGCTGCACGCCGCGGCACGTCTGGTAGAAGACTTTCAGCACAGTGTCACATGACAGGGGCGCCCTCTCCTCTACTCGCTTTATAAAGTCCACCAGCTGACCTGAGGCAGAACAGATACAAACACATGAATGAAAAAACGTCAGTGAGAGTAACACTTGCTCGGACCCAGATGCATTTTGTTTTGTAAGTTGATTGCAAGATGTCTAATGAATTTAAATAAAACATTTCGTTGCAAATCAAAAGGGAAGCATTGGATCACGCAATAAAATAGGTAAATTAAATCAAAAGTTGCTTTTCACATCACGTAAATGTTTGGATAGGATTAAATACGATTATTAGAAAATGTTCTGGTGGAAGCAAAGAGTTGCTGTTTGCTTCTAAAGCTGGAAAACTGCTGAACGAAAAGGAAAAGAGAGGAAGGAAGCAAACCAGGAAGTGGAAAGGTTACAGACAGGAAGCGGTTTCATCACAAATTAATTTCAGTCAGTTACTAGGAAGCTGACGTGACACGACAGATTTACGGCTCTTTAGTCTGATGAATGAGTAAGCACTGATTACTTCACTTCAGAAGTAATCAGACAGAAAGAGGTAGCAAAGAAACAGATACTGAGAAATGTGTCTCTTATAGTGTGTGTGTGTGTGTGTGTGTGTGTGTGTGTGTGTGTGTGTGTGTTTACCTTTGCACAGCTCAGTGAGGATGAGGAACTCGGCCTGTCCAGTGTCTGACTCCTCTTTGCTGATGGAGGCAGCAGAGCAGAACTGAACCGTGTTGGGATGACCTGACAACTTTTTCTATTGGGCAAAGAGGTCAAGGAACAAACAGGAAAAACAAACCTACTACAACTATTGTTAGTTCTAATATACAAATACAAGTATATATAGGTCAGTCATTTCAGAAGATCGAACAGAAATCGCAAGCAAATTGACCGATAAATTGTGGCAACTGATTTAGGGAGAAATCTCTGTTCTGTCCACTACGCACTTTGTTGCATTGCCTCTGAATAAGCAGTTCTAGTCTGTAACTTACTGCAGCTTGCTGGTGAAGCCGTGCAATCAGAAAGTAGTTGTAGTTGGTTGACAGGAAGAATTCACTGCTTATTTTTCCGTCTTATCAGCATTCAAGACTTCAAACGCTGTGCAAATAGTGAAGCTCTGCAAACACTAATGTTGCAATGCATCCAGGAACATTGTGTTTCATTAACCCAGAAAGCATCCGTCTCCACAATGACCACGGCCGATCATTGCACAACAGAACAAGAGACACCCCAGCAGTCTGTAGCTGTTTGATGAAATACAATGGGATGCTTCAGAAGAGTCATTCCTGTTTTCTAATGCTCGTCAATTCTTTTCAAAACAAGATTCAGAAATGACAAGCTTAGTGCTTATTATGAAGTTTTACACTAAGTATATATGACTTCCTCAATTACGCATGTTGGCTTTGTGAATTGTTGCCAATAAACAGTATTGTTGACAGCATACTGCGCCACACAGTCATGGGTTAGAGTTGAACGTTGTCACATTTTACCTGCGGCTGTGTATTGAAACTGAAATGCTTTTGCAATCTTAAAAAAAAAACTAAGTTTCATTTCACAGCTGCTTGAAAATGATAATGGATACCATGAAGCAGACTTCCTGTATGATTTCCTTGTTCTTCTCCTCCTCGTTTGACAACAGCCTCTGAAAGAAAAGAACACACACGGGCCAATCGTATCAATGTCCCGATACTTCTGGACTCATCTTTGTGTAGTAACCACAGACGTATACAAAGATGAATACTTCTTATTGAGGAAGTGGAGACATGTCTTCCATCATCATATACAATCTAGGGTAGTAAAGCCATTACCTACTCCATCAACACACTGATTACAGAGTTTATGTAATATTAACTTTATATTTTAGAAGTTTATTGTTGGAGTCATTGTTGATGGAGCTAATGTTTATGATTCAGTGCATCATTCATAGACATTTATTTGCTGTGTGGGTACATAGTTATCTTACCTTGAGGGCGTAGTCTTTACCACTGGTCATGTCCTGGGCTTCATACACGAAGGCGAATCCACCTGAGGAAAAGTGAGAGAGCAGAGTGTTATTAACATTGTTTACATTTACACAGATACTACGTGCGGCTCTAGAGCTCTTAAATGGAACATAATAATCAACAAATATTCAGTGTGTTGAAGAAACAAGGTGATGCATAGCAGGATGTGTTGTAATACAGTCTATAATAGCTATTGTCAGGAATTAATGTCCAGTGTTTTATTTTGCACATTTGATTGACTGACAGAGAAGTGCATCCCATTCCAAAGGATACTGAATTCCTTTACTTTTACCTTAGAACAACAGAGATCAGCCTGATTCCAGCCTAGAAGCTGCCAAATGCAACATTCACTCTCTAAATTAATACTTTCCCTGACAACACACTGACACAACACCAGCTATCACCTTCCTTACTGTTGGCCACTGCTCAGCCACATGATAGGAATTGGAGATTAGGTGCCTTGCTCAAGTACACCACATGACAATCAGAGTATCTCTGCCACATGCTCACACCTCTAAACTTCAGGCCAGTACTAAGCCCTGCTGAATATTCACTTTTCACTGGGGGTGTGGTTGAAACCTGGACTGGTGTTAACGTGCCAAGTGCTGGTAAGTTCAGTCATTCACAGAAACTGGACCACACTGCCCCCAATGCACAATCACAAGGGAATTTATGGAGGAAATCATTTAAAGATAAACTTTATTGATCCTACACAGGGAATATGTCAGACGTAAAAGAATAGAGAGCAACACAATTTCTAGACTGGTGGACAAGACGTCCTTATGCTGGTGTTCCATAGTAAGTGTACACTCCAAACAAGGACATGGCAGGGTTACCATAGGGATGAGTAAATCAACTACCAGCCTAACTTGAGTGAAACTCTCTGAAAACCATAATGAAGAAACTCAAGACCCCAACGTATTATTTACAAAGGGAGGGGAGCAGTAACTGGTATTTAGCCAGTCTGGACTTTTGAGCGTGGCAGAGGTTCCAACCAGTAACCTCATGCCCTCATGCATGTCTTTAACTTGAAAGAACCAAACTAGTTTAATTGCATTGTATCTTTCTGTACAAAACCACATTATTTTAAGACACTTAGACGTTCATTGTGTAACTTTGGCTACGAGGGGTCTCTTAATCAAAACAATAACAGTTTGATGATTTGTGAAGCAGCGCGGGATCATGGGAGTTGTTGTCTTTACTGCAGTTGCCGATTAAAATCTACGTGACATGAGTCAGACTCATGCCCACGGATGAGGACAAATATTTATTCATGTTATGCAGCAAAAACCAATTGCAAGGAAAATAAAGCAGCTGATCAACTGCTAGTGGTGTGTTTTTCCTTTGACACACGTCATTTTCCCAAGAAGAGATGGCGAAGCCACGTGTAAAGTGGATATATAGCAAATCAAAGGCGACAAAATGAAACCATTAATAAATTTGTGGATTTTTCTGGGTTTGGACATTGTTGGAAACCGTTTGGATAATGTAAGAACACAAGTTAACAAAATATATAACATAGGTTCATCTTTATATCGTGAGGTTGAGACCAATATTACAATATTGTAGAGACGAACACACTGGGTGGGTGATCATCTGCATCGACAGGACGTTAATGGTTTAATAATTAACAATTAATATTCTACCTGACCATCTGCGATAACAAAGCCTTCAAGTCAGCAATCAACCCACTGAGACACAGCACTGATGCACCCGTCCTTGTGGGGATCACAGATCTCACTCTGCTCTGTGCACTCTGCTCTGTGAAACCTGAAAAGCTAAATTTCCTCTTCTCCATTTACCAGGCCATTCCAATAGAAATGATAAAAAGCCTCTTCATCATACACCACGTTGTTCAAGGTTGCTAGGGCGGAATCAATGTGTAATATAACATTAAGAACGGAATACCCAGGCCAGCTCGGAATAAAGAGACCCTTGTTGTCTGCTGTTTCACCTGCTCAAAAAGGACATGAACGCCTAAATCAGAGGAATAACTAGTCCGATATATCCTTGTACCTAAAAATCATGTGCTATTGAAAGGTACCATCCTCTAACCTGAAGAGGACTGAGTCTGTGAAACCTTGCTCAGTACCATGATGACAACCATCACTTGTGTGAAGGGAGGCTTTGTATTTCCCCCTCACCAAAGACCTTGATGACAGAACACAACAAAGAGACGTTTCAAACCCCAGGACAGGAGTTTGAACAAGGCAAAAGGTTTTGTGTAAAATGATCTTGAGTTTTGCCATCTGCTCTTTAAAAGTCTTCTGGGTTTTCTTTAACTTCTGCCAGAGCAGGGGATTTGCAACCACAGCTCTGTGATTATACCGTTGATTAGATTGGAATCAGTGCAGAAACATCAGTTTATCATTTATTCTCAGACATTTATGCAAACAAATGAGTAATCATTTAATTTGGGGATGTAGAACCGACCGGGCCATATACAAGACTGTAGCTTTTGTCAGGAATGAAATGTGACAGGTGTCTGTTGCGTGTCATTGTACAAATTACAATTCAGGGCAAAAAAGTAGATACTGAATGTTTCGCTTCTAAAAGAAGTAGACAATTAACCATGTTTTTGTTGAAGAGGAGGACAATCCAGTGTGGCTACTTTACAGCGATGCACTTGCACCGGCAAAAAAAAGGTGAATCTCAAGTTTTGTTAAAGCTGAAAACATGCAGGTAAAGTGGGTAAGATGTGGGGACATATGTGCTCGGATGACGTTAACACTTGGGCCAAAAAACTGCTCGCACGAGTCTGCCCTCTGACAGAGACAGTGTTATCCAGGGCATGTTTTGTGGCGAGCGAGCTGATAGCTTAGAAGCTGAAAACTCGTTCAGTGGGAGGGTTTGTGAAGGAGTCTCGTTACCGCTGCAGCGCTGCTAGAAACAAAGTGGAACTGTGTGTGAAATCCATGCATTCTTCTTCTCTGTTAAACAAAAGGTTTGCTATGAAGGGGGGGAGAGCAAAAACTCCTCCAGACATTTGAAAAGAGGTTTTAGGACATGAAACATAAACAAAAGGAAGTGAACATGTTTGTTCAGCTTTGTAATGTGGGGCCTGACAACCTACAACATGAACGGCTCCGAACAACAACGTCCTTCTGATCCATTTCCAAGTAACGTGGACTGAGATGCTATGTTTTCGAAGGGACATTACTTATCTTATATAAAAAATCCTGCCAATTTCTGAAATACAAATCGGTTTCATGTCCACAAAGTAAATTGCCTGAAAACACCTTGATTAGAAGACTAATCCAAAGTGAGTGTAACAATGGTCCACTTTGTCTTAGAGCTGTTAAAAATCCCAAATAGATGAGTTTGCTGTAGTAAGTTAAGGCGCCTTTTAATATGTATATGTTGCTGTTATTTTGTGTTGAAGAAATGTTACAATCTTAAGTTTGTTTGCTGAACTACTGAAGCCACACAATGGAGTTCAACTCTGACATACTGGCCTGACTGTGCTGTCGAAACTGTAAGAGTGAGTACTTCTCCTGAACCAAAGTGGACTCACCAGTAATGTTGTTACACAATCTTGTGTTGTTACACTGGATTTAATTAGTATTTTTCAATAGACACCAACCTAAATTAACATTTACATTAAACATTTACTGTCTGCTCCACCCGCCACTATGGCTAAGTTACTAACCACGTAGTGTAGTATGGCAGCAAGACTGTCCTGCAAACTTGCCACTTTGCATTGAGGTCAAGAATCGGTGTGTTTGCTGCCTTAGAGCAGAAACCTAACCTGTGGGTTTACACGAATACAGGCTTCTATTTCAGATTCAGGCTCAGGCACATCATTTGAATCCAATGGTGCTGGAAATAGTGGCTACACTACAGAGATGAATCTATAAAAAAACACTGGTCTCAACCGATTTATCAATTGGCCGATTGATAACCACCAACTGCTATTGGTCAGTTCTCTGTATTTATGTTTTTAATATGAAATTTGATTCTAAAGAATAAACATTGCGCTGTTTACAATCAAAATACAGGTTACAGCTCTACTGCAGGGACCACAGGTTCAGTTCAGCTCTCTCTCCTCCTTTCACACTTATCTCTATCCTATTGATGAAAGCATTATGCACGCTTGAAATGAGGCCGGACACCGATCAGGCCTCATCCACTGAAAATGACAATGAGACAGTCGTTGAAGAGATGAAGCAGCATGTACCAGGCCAAGACTCTGTTTCAGATAGAGCAGACAATATCTTAAACACTCCTGTTGAAGATGCTAAGCAGACACATCCACACCATGAAGAGGACATATCTGATGATGATGAGGTCATAACAGATCCAGACTATACCCCATCCTGTGATGAGACCCTTGGAGGTGTGATCGAAGACCATCCAGAACTGAAGGAGATCATTGTGTGCAGCGGCGTGAGGAGAAGCACATGCCTCCTCAGCATTATGTTTAGTTAGTGTGTTAGTTATGCTTTATTGTTGAAGGTTTAAAATAGCTTAAGTCACAAAGGCATGTTCAAAAATGTGCCTAAGTCATTTATTCTTCTTAGGTTGCATAATTGACAGACATTGTTATGAGTATGTCGATAGTCATCTATTGTCTTAACCTGTTTGAGTGAAATTATTAATAAATATCAAAAAATTTGGTTAATTGTTTTGAGTTTTACTCCCCAATTTCAGTATCAGCATCAGCCCCCCAAAAAATATATATTATTTGGGATGTACTTAAGCATGGTTGTTATTATTATAAATAATATGTGATGAATAAACCTTGTTTCAAGCGAGATGGCGTTTAACCTGCAAGCAAATCAAACTTCAAAGGTGTCATGTAGGACTAAACACAACTGTCCCCATGCTGACCATCCCAAGACCAAAAAACACTCAATTAAAAACCTGTTATTGATCATGAGCTTATTTTCAGGAAATTCCCGGTTGGTTGTCATTTAAAATAAATCTATCTAGCTATCTTTAAAAGAGGAGGAGGAGGAGGAGGAGGAGGAAGAGGAGGAGGACAACTGTCACTGAGCCTATGTCACACAAGAACAGAATCCAACGACGTTCTGCAGATGCTGAGACTGCTCGTGTTGTTTACTGTCTGTGTTTAGCTAACAACAGCAGTTAACTGTCATGGCTGACGGGAGTTTTTAAAGATCAACACACCTTCCTGTCTGTCCCCGTCATAGTGATCTTTATATCAGAAAAAAACCTGGTCTCGCTTCCCGGGAAGAGGATGCGGTTTGAAGCAAGCAGACAACAACAGGTTGTCAGTGGGTAGATGAGTGGAAAACGCAGCCTTGCGTACGTGACTTTCCTCAACAACGTTAGCATGCAAAGTGAAAGTTCAAGTTGTGTGTACGTCCCCTTCACAATCTGAACACACGAAATCAAACTATCAGTCAATCAACAACCAATGGACCAAGTCGTGTTTACTTGGTGACTCACAGCTCTGCAGTAGCTCACGTTATTTCTCAAGTGATAAGAGGTTAGCCCCGTTAGCCGCTCCGGCTAGCTAACACGGCTAGCCGCGCAGGATGTTATCCACATTTCCGATCGGAGGGTTTCGCCGCCTCACCTTCTGCGATCACCCGCCGGATCCTCAGCTTCAGGTCGCCGAGCTCCACCACTTGTCCGACGAAGTCATTCTGGTCCCGGCCGGCGCCTCCGGTGCCGGGCCCGGCGAGGAAATCCAGTGCCGACTGGAACAGGGACATCTTATCCAGCAGCGCTTCAGCCGCACACGAGCCGGGCTTCAGGGCAGGGAGCTGGGGGGGGGGGGTGAGCCCAGGAAGCTCCGCAGAAAAACTGTACGGTGGTTTCAACCAGTTAAAAACACCTGGAATCAGCTGATACTATTCCTCTGCTGGAAGCAAACATCCTCTTCCTGCACCGAGACTGACGAGGCCGCCACCATCTGCCTGAAGCTGCTGACTTCCGGGAAGGACGATGACGCAGAGACACGATTCAGTCATGTGACAAAGAAACAAAATGTTCTGAAACATGAGTAAAAGTACGGATACACGAGAGGTACACACACAATATTATAGAATACAAACCTATTCATTAGAGAGGTATTTTAAAAGTGTTTACATCTGTACTCACTCATTTATAAAGTTTGCTTTAAATTACCCAATATAGAGTGGAATTCAACAAGTGTTTAATAAGTATCTTATTATGGTATGCTCTATTGAAGTCAAATGTACTTACAAACAACATCTTCTTAACACTGTATCAACAATGTGAAGATTGATAGATAGATAGCAAAAGTACTTACTACTAATAATGTTAAAGCATAATATTATAACAATAGTAATAGCAGTAATAATACAGTGGCAATGATGTCGTAAGAATGATATATACAAACTATATAAGAGCATGTATATATATATATACATACATGTAAACATACATACAATATACATATGATGTATATTATACATATAGTGTGTGCTATCAGATGACATGTATTACGCTGCTCCTAACTTGATGACAAAGTGAGCCTCTGATCGTAGATAGTGATGCTCAAATCTTTGTTTTGCTTCCTGTTCTCAAAACCAAAATCAACCTAGATAATATTGTTATTATTATTATTGTATCACTGTAAATAACTATTAGTATGTAGTATGTACATTTGTATTATATGGACATAGTTATTATTACAACATGATCATCATTTCATCATATGTTATCACCACTTCCTTTGCACCTTATCAATTTAATTTTGGATTCTGTGGTATTCAAAGTGTACTTCCACTGCACATTGTGTATTTTCTTGTCTGTATTGTGTATTTTGAATATACCTGGCTGCTATGACTGTTTATTATTTTATCAAGGAAGCTGTCAGTCGACACGTTCCATTCACGCCCCGCCCCCTATTAACTGGTTCTGTTCAACCAATCAGATTGTGTCCTGCTCTGGATGGAGCTCGCCTTCCCAACTTTAAACACGGAAGAGTAGAAGTCATGATGGCGCCTCTCAGTGGAGAGGAGTCTGCTCCACAGCATTTGGACCAGTATTGTTTGTATTTTAAACTCAATTGAACAACCAGTGTTTGCGATGGGGGCACTTGTATTTCCCATAAAGCCCAATTACTCCGTGACACATTAAATCCCCCTGGATTTACACAATGAAAAGCAATTCTTATGAAATGAGGAACTAAATAAGGTAGTTACTTTTTGGGGGAAATTGCAGAGGCCTCATGTCAAGACTCACCTGAAAAAAAGAAACAAAAAGACTCAAGTTTTGCTCAAACTGTGAAATGTTCCCATCAGCTCTCAGCAGTCTTTGGTGAAAGGAGTTTTAATCTTTTAACCAAGGAAAGTAGAGCAGAGTTTCCAACTTCTTTCACTGACTTCACTCAAAGGTGAGTTTTAATTCATTTATATATTTATTTATTTTTGAATGGAATTCATTTGATTTGCCAGACCGATGCTCGGTGCAGGGCGGCACTGGGGCCAGTCTCCGTTACGCGTGGTCCATCACAGGATCCAAAGGGCAGCTTTTCCAGGGAGAGACTTTAATGGAGAAACTGTCAGATGCAGCCACTGCTTGTTTCATAATGTGAGTCTTGGCTGGACTGCAGGACATATGAGCTCATGTCGAGGCAAAGCCAGGATAAACAGATAAAACAGGCACTTGCTGTGGAGGGAAGCCAGAGTTCATTCCAGTTCGGCGTCAGTGTCCAATCAGCCACAAAAGGGTTTATCTCAGTGAGGCAGGAGCATTTAGCTGTGGCATCATCAGGCACCATTCTGAAGTGGCTTTACTTTATACACACTTTATTGTGTTGTAGAATTGTATTCAACAAACAAATGATCAAATTAAACCAAATGTTTCAATAATTTCAAAGTTCAATGTTCGCTTCGGTTATGCCTGGGTCCTGGCAAGTCAGGTTAAATCAATCAACTTTGTAGACCATCATGAGAATATTGTAGCAATAGTGCAAGGGTGTAAAACAGTATTTAGTGCTCTGAGCTCCTCACACTATTATGCGTCTGTGCTGGCAGAAACAGATACTGGTCTGAATTGAGGGGAAGATGCAGCCAACACAGGGAGTGTCTGAACACAAACCTTGAGTGTGCACGACCTGAGACTGGAGGCGATGCTTCACCTTTCAGAACTCTGCCACACTGACACAAGCTGCTTGGATCTGTCCTGGATCTGTCCTGGCCTTAAACCACTTTGTTCCGAGACAGTTCCAATCCAATCTGACACAGCTAGAAGGAGAAATGGGTTAACGTGTCTAAATCCAGGTGTACAAAGCTGACCGAGGCTTTTAAAGCTGGGAAGATAAATGACTGAATACTGAAAAGGGGGGAAAGGATCTAAATACTTTAAAAAGACACGGTACATGATATACAGGTATGTTAATAGAGATTTACAGAATTATACATTGTTATCTGAAGGAGACGATCATATAATGTTGTTACCAACATTCATTAATCGTGGATCTTTTCTTTTGAACAGGAGATCAAAGGACTTGCCAACCTTAGACACAATTAGTTTGAATATTCAGGGGGTTTTCTCCACAATTAATTGAAAATGAACTCAATAACCCAAAGTTTAAAGAAGACTTCTTTTAGTTTTTTAGTCAGAGAAATGTTTTTATGATTTGAGCAATATATATATGTATTTAATTTTTGTCAAGGTTTTCTACGGGTTGTAAACTACACTAAAAACTGAGAGAAGAGACAAATTAAAAGCAGCTTCCAGTTCAGTTTACCTCAAAATATGTGTAAAAATGCCACTTTCTCTGTCTGGCCTTGTATAAGATACAGACAAAATATTTACATCTGCCTCCTGAGTCAACCTTTACCATTTGGCTAATGCTTTTATCAAGGGTCTCACCACAGCAATTCCGAGTGATGTTGTTTCTGCAAACACACTGTGTGCACTCCTGTGACATATCTTCATAAAAGAAACTGACTTTGTCTTTCAGAGTACGAGGGTTCAGGTTTGAGTCACTGGGCAAATGTGGACTGTGGCTCTCGGTGGCTTTTAAGTAAGCAGACACCTACATTACAAAACACTATCAGACAAGTTACAACACTTGTGTCTCCAGCTGCTGTGCCAGAACACACAGCAGCTTCACGTCTCCAGCAAAGAGATTCCCTACTCACTGTGCTGGACAGATGATAATGTGGCCTCAGGTGACTTATTCATGAGTGGTTTATTATCCCAGCTGATTTTTGTGTATCTATGATTTAAAAACCCAACGCGTGACTTTTATGTTTAACGTGGATGGATTACATTTTCCATAATGTTATAATGAGCAGAGGAGTTTAAACAATGAAAGAAGTTTCAAAAAGTTGTGGGTCCTTATAGTGAAATTATTGTGTTGTTGTAATATAGAAATTGTGTTAAAACTGACTTAACTTGACATAGCTATAGGAAAAAAGTTTGCATCGCTGACTCACAGTTGAAATGAGACCACTTTCCAGTGAGGAGGGTCTTTCAAGCCTCTCTCTGATTGGGCACACCTCTAAAACGCTCCTTCCTTCTCGCTCTCCGATTGGCCAGTACAACCGCTTTGAAGCACGAAACAACAGCTTGCCATTGGTCCAACAAGACGCCAGTCCAATGGGGAAGCTCCGCCCCACATATAGACCGATCAGTCGTCTGATGTGGAACCAGTTCACTGAGGACCAATCAGAAGCGTCCGGTTTGACAGGCAAGATTCCCGCATGCATGTGTGCATGAGAGGCCTGGTTGCTGCGCGTTCACGTGTTGGGGACGTTCAAGACCTCTACGGGGAGAAGAATTACAAGTCTAAAAACCCAGGACCCAAATATTACTTTTAACGAAATAGCAAAATATTTACAAGACCTTTGCAATTACAAACCGTCAGTCTGGTCTGTATGATAACTTTATTATCAATTTAAAAACACACTGCCTATATCTATCTTTATATATTTAATTATATAATTTAAGTTTTTCTCTTGCACTGTTTTCACTTAAAATAAACCACTTACATCTACTGTAATAATATAAGTCTAATAAATGACATAATCTTGGATAGATTCAGTTATTAATCTTTAAATCTGTATTTACATTTGGTTTCAATACTCTGCCTTGGTTACTTGTATCTTTCAATCACCTTATCCTTAAAATATCTATATTATCAATATCTTTATTAGCGCATACTTCTTTACAGTGACAGTTCTGTAGTAGTTGTGGTGGTGAGACTATCTATTTTTTCAACAACTTTAATTTTTTCATATTTATCAATTACATTCTTTTTACAGTGTGGCACAATCATTGCAATGTGTCTCCCCACTTCGGGTTAACTGTGTGCACATACCAAAAGGGGAAACTGGTTTGATCAGAACATGTGATAGAAAACCGGAGACACTGGTTTAAGAGTTCTGAGAAAATATGAGACGCACACTGCCACACCAGTGTTACACAATCTTAATGTACATTAACATGCAAACTAACACCTTTTAGCAAGAGAACACTGTGCACCTGGAGCCATGTGTTAGGTAGAAATATGCATTTAATATAAAATCAAAATCTATAAAAGTAGCACATACACAATAGAAATATATATATATATTAATGTAGTCACATGTAAACATTTGTCTCTGAATGTAGGGAAGACCAGTTAGAAAGGAGCATAAGATGTAAAAAAATATTTCTATTATTCCATTGTTATTGCTTCAATGCTGTTTTATTTCTACATTGCTTTATTCCCTGACCTAATCGGCCCCAGTCCTGGAATGTTTTAATCATATTTACCTATGTAGAGCACTTTTTAGCTGTGTTCATACAATTTCTTTATTAATGTTATTATAACGAGGTGCCCTTGTAAATGTTGTAAAGAGTTGGATTCCACCACGGCGGTCAAGACCTTCATATTTATAGAGAACCCAACAGTTCCTGCAAAGAGCAAAAACTTTACAGAAGTTCAGAATGTACGAGTACGCTTGTCGATATCCAACATCTGTTTAATAGATTGATAACATGGTACATATTTATGATATGAACGTTTTTTCGAGTTTAAGAAGGTGTTTGGCTCAGACTTTTCTTTTCTTCAGGATCATCTTTTAACATGTTCTTAAGTGGTGAAGGAAAATATATTTATACATTACTCATCCATCAAGTTCACCAGTGTTCCAACAGTGAAGGCAGCTGTGGCATTAACACAATATTCACCGTATTAAACCATATTCACCAGTGCTTGTGGTTACACGGTTACTTTATTTGTGTTTTTGTTTCAGGTCAATTCAAATTAAATTCATGAATAAATTCATCTTTCAGATCAGATGATACACTTTGAACACTCCGCTCTTGAACGCAGCTCTTTTCCCTACGTCATGACGCTGGGGCGTGGCCTGTCGCTTCACAGCGTTAGCTCCACGCTTGCCTTTGACACTTTGTATCCGCCGCAGCTGCTGTGATTCCCCGCAGACACTTAGCAGCCGAGCCGCTGAGCCCGACCCGACACCAGCCCTCTCAGCTCCCCGCCGGTGCACCCCGTCAGCCGCCCAGCCCCAGACAGCAAGCCGCCAAGCAGCCGCTCCACCCGGCGAAGATGTCCAAAGACGCGGAGGGAAAGAGCGAGAGAATCATGGAGGTGGAGGGCAAGGTGCTGTGGTACCCGGACTCCAAGAGGAACACGCAGATGGACAGGTTCAGGACGCAGGTCAACGGGAACCACGGGCTTAATCTGGGTGAGGAGCAGGGAGGAGGAGGAGGAGGAGGGCGGACCGGGAGAGGAGAGGGTTAATCCTCTGAGAACCATGACAATTGTCCCTGCATCTGCCTGCACATTGTTGTGTAATTATCCGTCCCGCAGATGCGTTCCGTCTGAATTACCTCAGTTTACATCACAGGAGGAAAGTAGCTGTGCGTGAATCTGCAGCTCCTGTCGGTGATTTCTGCTCCAGCTCAGCTGCCAGACGGTGACGACAGACTGGATCTGTCTGTGTGATAACGCGTCAGTTCAGGGAGGAATGCTGAAGAACTCGGTCTGCAGGGCAGTGGATGAATAGAGAGAAAGAGGAAGAGATGTACATGACTGGGGACAGTGGCGGATCTAGGATTATTCTAAATTGGAATCAAAAGGGGCCTGAATTCGCTTAAGAGGGGCCAAATATATATAATTCAGTCCTGCAGAGGTTATAAGTTAACTTGCTATATGTAAATATGATTTATAATACTATGTAAAACTGAATGTATTCACTGTATAAAGTGTAATTTAGTGCACATGAGACACTGGAGTACAGACAGAAATGAGTAGTTGCCCAGAGAAAACTCACTGCCACTTATCTTTGAATATATTTTGTCACTTTTGTCAAGCACATTGTGAACTTTAAAACGTAAAGATTGAAAACTATTTAACAATTTGTCAAACTAACTGATAGTATTGTAAGTAAGTTAATGACCAGTTGTTGTTTTTTTAAGACTATTTACAGGACAGGGGCCCTTCAGGGGCCAGTGCCCCCTGACCCCGCCCCCTGATCTGCCCCTGCTGAGGGAGGAGAGTAGAGACAGACAGATGTGGCAGATGTGTGAGTGTATCTGTTGAAATAGTAAGATAAGGAAAAAAATATAGATTTTAAATGTCACATCAACCAATATCAGTAATTATCACAATAGAGGTCACATTATTATTTAACATTTTCTCTTATAAACATTCAGAGGAAACTTTCAGTGGGAAATTCGACTTTTACATCTTAGAATCTTATAAGTGGAGAATGTAAATATGCAGATCTAATACAAATATGGTGAAGAGAAAACAGCAGCGGCTGATTTCATTTTGACATTTTGTCATTAATCTTCCATCGTGTTGTGAAGATTATCAGTGACGTTAATCTCAGGTTTACAGAGTTCAAGATCGTAGATTGTAGGATTGTTATTCGTGAAACATAATGTCATTCACATGGAGGTCATCTGCAGCAACTTGTCATTTTAAGTTTGAGCAGATTAGACACAACAGCAAGTTAAAAACTTGTTATTAATCCGTAGTAACTGGTGACTTTCTTTCCTCCAGCTAACTACAGCGACCTGTACCAGTGGTCGGTGGACAGCTACCCAGAGTTCTGGGCGGAGGTGTGGAGCTTCTGTGGAGTCGTCAGCTCCAAACCGTACGAGGAGGTGAGTCCAGCCGGTCTCTGCCGCTACACCGTGATCGTAGAGGTAGAAGGGTTTGAAATGAAAACTGAGAAGAAGCACATTAACCTGCTCTAATGTCTAACTCTCAAACTCTCTTATTTTCAACATTTGACTCTATTGAAAGATGGCCAGCATGACTGCCCCTACAATTGTGTGGTGGCTGGCAGCAGCTCAGGTCATAAACCCTGACTCCTCCCTGTTAGCCGATGGGACATGGACGTGATTGGTCGTAAACAGTCAGAAACGCCCCTTTTATGTGCAGGCGCTCAGACATTTATGAGATTAATCCTGGTCATTAATCAATGATGTCATTTTCTCTCTAACCTCTTCAAGTTGCTTAGAACCAGGATGTAGCCACTGAAGTGAGTGTGTGTGTGTGTGTGTGTTAGATAACAATAGATGACTGATGTTCTGGTATCGAACCTTGTTCTCAACACACCCCTTCAGTACACAGAGAGAACACGTCCCACGGCACACGCTGGCCCCAGATCTCCACTGTACACACTCGACTAACACATTTAATCCTTTGGTAGGTTTGCAGCAGCAGCAGAATCCGGATGGAGGAAAGAGAGACGTTGTTACAGTGACGCACAATGTGGGCGAGACTATTAAATCCCAATGTTGCCATGGATTTTTATGAAAAATTGTGTTTTTTTTTGCAAACGTTTTGATGCAAGCACAAAGAAATCTGTAAGTTACACGTGACGCATAAAGCATGTGTGAAAAATAACAACAAATTAAAGGGAAAAGGCGATTTGATTATCTGCTGGCAGCATCACAGAAGCCTAAAACATCTCAGCCAGATCAGTGTCATTGGTTTGACTCTCCTCTGTGTGTCCTTGGTGATCTGTCTCCCAGGTGGTGGACGTATCCAAGCGGATCTCAGATGTTCCAGAGTGGTTTCAAGGGGCTCGGCTCAACTACGCGGAGAACCTGCTCAAACATGCGGACCAGGACAAAGTGGCTCTCTACGCTGCAAGTGAGTTTATGGAGTGATATGGAACTGATAAAAGTAATAAACATTGATACATGTAAAAGTGGTGCTCCTGTTTCCTGAATCCTGGTTGTGTTGTTTCTATGCACGGAGCACGTTAACACACACACACACACACACACACAAACACACAAACACACACACACACATTCTTAATATCAGATAACACAGTTTTATCCTTCCTGAACACACCTTCAAACACTGGATTCATGCAGAACCAGTTATTTTTCAGTGTTTTTTTCTTTTTCTATTATTGGCTTCCATCCTGATATTTGGATCAGATATTATATTGTTGTTGTTCGTATATATTTAGCATCTGATTTAAAAAAGAAAGATTAAAAGTGGCTCAAGGGGAAGAGAGGGTCCAAAGAGAGGGTCCAAATGAACCCCTGGTACATTTATTCAGCATTTTTAAGTGTCTTTGAGCAAGGCACCAAACCCCAAATTGGCCCTGATGGCTGCACTGACAGTGTATGAATTCTGGGTGATGGAAAAATATGTGTATAGAAGCGTGTTTTGTGCTTTGAGTTGTCGATAACACTGGAAAAGTGCTATATAAATTATATATAAGTACTTAACATTATCATATCATAAATTTGAAGACCGAATTTTTTACCACAAGAATATAACATGCATTGTCTCCAGACGTGTCAGTGTTAACACGTTTGCTTTCTGTGATTGTGAGTCACACAGGTTGGGTTTACTTTACTTTATTCCATCCTCAGAATTTATATTTCCAAATCAAGCAGAATGAAACTCCGACAGATTTGTGAGAACAGTGTTGAAGATGCGTTTGAGAGCAGAATCGTGAGCGTCGGGCTTCATACGTCTCCTTCTTATCACAACCGCTGCTTCCTGCTCTAGCTCTGGCTGTCACTTACTAATGGACAGGCAGGACCCTTCATCATTGCAAGATGCTTGTATAAGGGAGAGTGAGCTCCTGCACTCGATCTACCTCAGGAGCTGGAATGTAATTATGGGATGGCCCATTTGTCTCAATGCTGTGGAGCCCCTTTTGAATCTCAGTTAACCGTTGCTGACAGGGACAATGGGACCGTTGCTGCCTGTGGCTTCTGTCCCTCCAAACAGTCTGTCTCCGTTTGTGTCTCCCTGGTTGTCTTTTGTCTTAGCTATGGTTTTCAAATTAATTTGCATTGTCACAAACATTTTTTACTGAAGTGGTACACAAAATCTAAAATGTCCAAACCAATCAAAACACATCTAGATATCTTGGGTTAACCTAATCATTTCACGAGACGTGTGTATTCATCTCTGCTTCTGTGTCTCCCCCTCTCTCTGCGTCCGTCTTTCAGGCGAGGCCAATGACGAGATCGTGAAGGTGACGTTTGGGGAGCTGAGGCGTGACGTGGCAGTGTTCGCTGCAGCCATGAGGAAGATGGGCGTCCAGCCTGGAGACAGGGTTGTAGGTGAGTCTCAGGGTTATTGCTGTCTGTCTCGTTGGGGGTTAACAAAAGAGTATGGAATAGCAGGGGTATTATTTTATGTATTTATATATTACATTACATTACATTTCATTTGGCTGACGCTTTTGTCCAAAGCGACTTACAATTAGTACACTCAACATTTATGAAGGGCCATTTAGGGGTTCAGTATTCTGCCAAGGGAACTTCGGCATGCAGATGGAGAAGAGTGGGGTTTGAACCGGCAACCTTCTTGTTGGATAAAGACTACTCTACCCCCTAGGCCACACCTACATATAACCGATTTAGCAATAGACACTTGGAGGCCAAGCATTTCCTGTGTGCTAGTAAAGCTACAATCATTCCTCCTCCTCTCCTGACCTCTTCATCATCCAGTCCTGTTAGTTGTAGTTGTAGTTGTTTTCTCTTCACTCAGGAGGAGGAGGACTGGTTCTCTTGACACAAGTCGGCTCTGTATGAATGTCGGCGTTTACTTTTTTCAAAGTTAATATTTGTCTTTCTGCAAGTCAGCACAGTAAAGAGCAGTCATGTACACACCCCTCTCATTCACACTGAGCAGGGCAGTGAGTGCAGCGGCGGCTTGAAGGCAGGTCGTGCACCTTTCCACTCGCCAATCTCTAATCCGTACATTTACAGAAAGACAATTCAAATGTCAAACTTATCTCTGTCTCGTTGGCACACTTGTTGCTGGATATTGAGCTGTTATCAGGAGCTATGTTACTCTGGGGTTGTCAAACAAAAGTATCTCAGACTTCTGAACTGAATCATTTGTTAAACAGACTCTTGAAAAGAAAATGTTTTTTTTTAAATTGTCTGATCACAAAAGAAACACCCATTCTGAAGATTACTGACTGAACAGAGGTATTATTTGTTTATTCATTTATTTCATCTATTTATTATGAAATCTTAATCATGAACGTATATTAAACATCAAAATTTAAATTCAGTAGATCTAGATTTGTGTTTGGATCTGCACCAAATTGCACATACTAATAAATATCAGTCCCTTAAACATGTCAGAATTTGTTTTAAATCAAGATCCATGATTTGAACAAATCCTTGGTTTTTCCTTGGGCCACACACTCAGACGAAAACATAACCTCCATGGTTATTTCACAAACAAAAATAGGAGAAGAGTTGATTTTTAATATGAGACAGTTCTTTGTTGCTTGTTGTGAGGACAGGTCTCAGACATATGAGTCTTATCTGTCCACTTCTGTGTTTCATATTCTGTCTGTGAAGAGTATCAAGCTGTTTGTGCTCGGTCAGTATCGGAGGCTTCACTTGCACCGAGGTTGTCTAACAGCAGCATCTCTGATTTCTGAGAATTTCGTTATTTGAGGAATTCTTTCTGTTGCCGCTCACGATGGATATAAACAAGAATTTAGTTTTTCATACTTTCTCACATCTGAATAAATGAACAGATAACAGGCACCGTCGTTCAGAGATTACAGGAAATATTAGTGGATTTAAAAATGTATACATAATGAAATCTGAGCTATCTGAGCAGTTTTAAAGAGCTGTTTTCAAACTTGAACTATGGAAAACTAACCAAAACTTGGGTTTTTTCCACATGACCATGTGAAGAACGCAGCAGGAGTCTTTCTGGCGTCTGGGTCGAGCACAAACGAGGGAGGACATGATGAAAACATTCCCCTTGCAAATCACACGTTTTAGTTTTCCTCACAAATACTCCTCCTTCCGCCCACAACACCGAAAGCTTTCAAACCTTGTTATGTTTCCAGATTTTCTGTCTTTGTCGACGTCTTCTCCGTGTGACACTTTCATCCTAAGACTTCAATCGCATGTTAGAAACCTCATGAATCATCACGTCTACGAATTTTCTGTTTCCTGCTTTATTATTCTCACTGGGGAAAAATCTGACATTTGCATTCTCATATACAGCCCCTCTTGAAAACCTCAGCAAAAAGCTCAGAGTGCAGTGCATTGTCTGAAAGCAGCAACATTCAGTGGAAATTGTCCGTTCCTATATCGGTTTCCTATACCTTTTTATTCTGAAGCAGCAGTGGGACTAACATCTTTGGCTGCCACTCACAAGCTCATATTGAGCCACTCTCCAGGAGTGACCAGGATGAGAATGAAAGCCCAGAAGAAAGCTGTATGTCACTGGAGGGAAATCCATTAGCTAAATGACTTAAGCCCTGTAGGGATCTCATTAGAAGGACGGGACGCATGGAGGGAGGGACAGAAAGGGGGAGCGAGCTAGAGAAACAACCGAGAGAGAGAGAGAAGGGGATTGATAATCAGCTGTTTCCTTTAAATAACATGTATATCTAAACACAAATCTGTGTGTGTGTGTTTTATGGAGTGTCCTCACTTGTGTGTGAGAGAGACAGCGACGTCCTCTTCCTCGAGGTCGTAGCTTAATTGTCGTGTCAGTGTCTGTAATCCAGGAGATATATAAGCACTTAGCTGATGAAGCCCGCCGAGCTTTATAGTAGAACATGAGCCAACCCAACGCACGCGCACAAACTGGTCCACACACACACACACACACACACACACGTATTCTCTTTTCCGTGCACTCTTCCCTTCCATCGCTCTTCTCCTTGGTCTTGACATCTTCGACGTGCCCTCCACCCGGTTACCAAGCTGATAGACGTCACTGTTCATCCTCTGGGGAGTGCATATTCTTGGGTGTGTCATTAAACAGAGTGTGAAACCACAGTCTCACTGGTGACTCACACAAATGTGAAACCAATCACATTTTCTGTGGCAGCATTGCAACATGAGATAATACGCAAACAACAAATTGTTTCAATTATTGAAATGACACTAGAGCCAATATGGATTTTTCACAGCTGATTATACATATTCAAATAAATGTCTGATTCTTAAGATGTCAACATCAAACCCTTATAACCTGTAAAACTTTGAATAAAAAAAACACACAAAAACAACCAATATATAGACCTTAAATAAACATGCAATTCAATGTTTATTCAGTTAAATACGTTATCGTATCAGCGTATATCATAAAGGCCGATAGTATTTTTGAGCGACGTTAAACCATGATCACTACAGTGCAGACTCTGACCTCACAAGCACAAGATGGTGGCTCATGGTCATTTTTGCACAGCTGGAGAAAGTGTGGTGATGTGTCGTCCATCTTGATAAATATTCTACGGATTACAAGAAAAATCTGCAGAGCAAAATAAAAACAGAAGTACTGTCGTTCATTTTAGTCGAAATTTTGTTATTTATGTTATTTTTTAACGTCTTCCTTTTCCCTCTCGTCTGACTCTAGGCTACCTACCCAATGGCGTCCATGCAGTGGAGGCCATGTTGGCCGCCGCCAGCATCGGAGCCGTGTGGAGCTCCACGTCTGTCGACTTTGGCGTCAACGTAAGTCTTGCTCTGTACTCGTGGAGTCATGGTTGTGGCAGAACAGACCATTATACAAAACAAACACACAGGAAGTGAATGAGGTGGTGGTGACTGATCACATGTGGGGTGAGCCAGCACAGGGGAGGATGTGTGATGTGTATGAGTGAGCGTGAATAACTTCATCCTGCAGCAGCTCCTTCATCAATGGTCCCTCTGTCATCATGCTGTGTGTTTCTGTTGTGCTACTGCCCCCATCTGGCCGATTGGAATCCTGTGAATGTCGGACAAATTATTTGTATTCTCTCATTCCCTGGAGAGATTTAGGAAACTTTAAGGCTTTTCTGTTGTTGTAATTATTTGCTTATATTTTTTACTTGTCATCAGTTTTCACTCTCTCTCTCTTTTCTTTGTTTCAGGGCGTCCTTGACAGGTTTTCACAAATCCAGCCCAAACTCATCTTCTCTGTGTCCGCCGTGGTTTACAACGGCAAAACACACGACCACATGGAAAAGCTCATCAGTGTCGTCAAAGGTTGTCAACCACATTCACTAATAGACTGACGATTTTCTTTATTTATATTGTTTTTGTTTTATTCTGTTTAATAACAGATACATTTAGTTTCTCCTTCTGATGGATGTAACATCTGATAAAGAGTTCAGACTATGAACAGAGACCATATGAGAGTGACAACATTTGCCTGAGTAAAGTAAAGCTGTAATGGAATTTCTGCTAAATAGTGGAAAGTGAAAAGACAAGAAGAAGAAATAGATTTACTGTTTTAGAAGTGATTGATGAAATGATACAATACAGATGCTTGAAAGTTGCACAGAACAAATCTGCTTCCACAGGAATATCTACTGTAGTTCATTTTCACTAACTCAGCTTCTCTTCCACTCTGACCTCCAGGTTTGCCTGACCTGAAGAAAGTGGTTGTCATCCCCTACGCTCGCTCCAAACACGAGACTGACCTCTCCAAGATCCCCAACAGGTGAGTGTCTGTGGATACATCTACGCTCTCAGGATTTAATTATTTACTTGACAGAGAGCGGGTCAAATATACATTTTATTCTCCTTCTTCTTGACTGTCTCTGCAGTGTGTTCATAGACGATTTCTTGGCGTCCGGACGAGGTGACGGCGACCAGTTTCCTCAGCTGGAGTTTGAGCAGCTTCCGTTCAATCATCCTCTGTACATCATGTACTCGTCTGGAACCACGGGGGCTCCTAAATGCATGGTGCATTCTGCTGGGGTGAGGAAATCACTGGCTCACATCAACCCATAGTTTATAAACTCTGCATCGCTCCACATGAAATACACCTGAAAGGAAATTAGCTCTAGAGATATGCTCAAATTTAATTACATAATGCTCTTGTTGAGGGGACATCAGCTCCTATGTGAGCAACCTTAGACTATATAATTAAATTGATGAGTAGATTACATTGATCTCCAACCTCTACTTTACAAAGAGACACACCAGGGTCTAGATAAGGAGCATTGATTTAGTATCAGCTATCTAGTACCACAGAGGGTAGATCATTTCTGCTATTAAAATAAGCAGAGGCTATACTATAACAAATTAAGATCAACATTAAACATGGCTTGTGTGCTAGATGCTGGATAAGATGATGTGAGTAGATGGCTGTATAGAGCTGGTCAGTAACTCTGTGTGCAGCAGGTAGATAAAATATTTGGCTGGGTCACAGAAATATTTGGCTGGATGTTATAAACTCGATTGCAAAATAAATGAAACCACTACTTTAGACGTTTTATCCCATCATGTGCCAATAAGGAGAAAAACAAGTTTTTAAGTCACAGTTGGTGCGCAGCGTGATTTATGGTCGGGCCTGTTAGGAAGCTGATATCTGAGAGAGGACACCGGGCCGGTGCCAGTGACGGAGCGCGGAGCCAAACCAGAACAGAGATGGATCGTTAACTGGTTCACACTCACCATTAGAGGGCAGCAAAGCACCATCACATCTCAATCAAGAAGAAGAACCCAACTCAAAGTTGGGATAATGTCCATTTGAAAGAAATCAGATCGGACAGAATCCAGCTGCTTTGCCAGTTTATCTTTGAAAAAAATGTACTTTTAAAGTCATTACATCTCAAATTTGAGGGTTGAGGGACTGTTTTATAAAGATGGACGACGTGTCTCCTCCTCCCACTGTCGAGACATGAAGCCAAGATATCCCGTATAACCAGAGTCTGCGCAGTAGCACTCAGGGGATAAAGCTGTGGTATTGAGGTCTCACCAGTACATGCACTCGACCAATCACGAGTCGGTCTCAGCTGTCAATCATCACCCCGTTTTCTAAAGCATCAAAAAATGAATTAAAACCAAAACTTCCAGAAACATTAACATTTAACGTGAAAGTACCTTAAATGTATATTTTGACTTTAAAATGTTCCTTCCACTAACATAGAAGAGGTGGGATTCATATACGGCGGCCAGCCACAAGGTGGTGATCAAGATCAAGGAGACATATGAGAGCACGTCCATCTTTATATAAAGCATCTTTACTGCTGCTGCTTCTGCTTATTTTCTCTCAAAGCTCCTCCCATAGCGAGAGATGTCGGTTCCTCCTACTTTCAAACCAGAAATCCTGAACCCCTTCCACATTAAACACCAACAGCAGCACCACGGGCATGGAGAAGGGCTTCATGTCTATTTCGGGAGGAAGGGTTCACACATCAGTGTTAGTTAAACCCTTTCATGTCATTCTCTCTCTGAGTGAAGTAACACATAACTGTTAATCAGAGATGAGCCCTTGTTGTTGTAGATCTGAGGTTCTTTTCTGAGACTTTGCTTGTTTACTTCCATTTAGCTACCTTGAGTCTCTCCGGTTTTAATCTCCCCAGTCCTCTGACGTCAATTTCTCCGACGTGTTAAAAGGCGGCTCTGTCCTGGAAGTGGGTAGATTCGGTCTCCGCTCAATATCTGTGTGATAGTTTAATTGAAGGAGGGAAGGAATTGGAGTCCCTGGGTCCATAAACAAGCTGAATGTCCCCACTGTGAACTCTTTAATGGCTCTGAGGCCAAACTACACAGAAAATGGTGCATCACACATCCTAGAAAGAAAAACGAGTTGGCCTATGGGTTGTTCTCCGTTCTAGTTTGTATTTGTGTAATGGTAGATAAAAAAAAACATGATTTCTTACTGACCCATAAGTGTTAGTCAGGCCCCAGCTGTTACACATACACACAAACACACACGCATGCACATACACACACACGCACACAAACACGTACATGCACATTCTGGTCACATCTGTCTCTGCAGAGTTGGCCCATATTGACAGTTTGATTTGCAGTGCACAGTATTTATACGAATACACATAAACAGAAGATGACACTGTTACATGATCTTCAGATAATGTCTGTGAACAAATTAAGTGCAGACATTTTTCCCGTGTTTGTTTTTTTCACATACGAATAACGCAGCTGGAGATTTTCAGAGTGAGACGCATTAACAACAACAGGAAAATGTCCAGAACATTCAGGCGAGGGGGGGGGACCTGAGCGTTGAGGTAGTACAGACAGAACGTGGCGTATTAATTCTATCATATTGATATAGATGACACCAACAGGTTATTAAAATCATTCTCAGTATTACTTCTCAGCCTTTACTTTAAGTGACTCTCCACCACAAGATGGCAGCAAACCTCCATCTGCAGGTCCCGGAAAGTTATTCTTGCTCAGTGGAAGGGGTGGGGGGGGGCATGAATAACAATTCCACCCCCCCTGCTACATGTCACATCTGAGTGCGTAGAGTGTTGGATGAATGTGTGATTTCAAAAGGACCACTGCACTTTGAAGGCTCAGGCACTCGACGTTCACAAACAGGTTAACACACAAAAACAGATGCATTCACATGTTTCCACAAAGCAGCCGTTCTGCCTCCTTTTCCTTTCATTCCTTCTTTCACCCTCTCAACCGTCTTTCACCGTCATTTTCTGTCTCAACTTGCATGTGTTCTCTCCCTTTCATCCCATTTACTCGTTTTTCAGACGCTCATTAGGTTCATTTCCCTTCTCGATTTCTTTCTCCTCCCCTGTCGTCTCTGTCGTTCTTCCTTCCTATCCTTGTATTTTCTATTCCTTTTCTTTCCTCCCTCCCTTATCGTCTTTCTCCATCTCTTTCTTTTTTTCTGTTTTTTTTGTGACCCATCCTTCTCCACATGCCGCAGATAATTGGACAGTAATGTGTCGGTGAAAACATTTCACATTGTGGCGCTGGCGGTCCTCTCTGGCTCCACCAATTAGCCGCGGCGTTGTGCTTTCTGCTTTGTTACGGCTCTGTTAACATGCTGTCAGCAGCGCGATGCCACAAACCCGTGGACGGGCATGGCAGCTGAGTCCTGCCAAAGATTATATGCACACGCGTGCACACAAAGTACACGGACCAGCAGGTTTATGTGAACTGCAATGTACACGTAGGCTCAAAACTTAAGCACACACACACACACACACATACACACACACAGACAAACTTGTACAGTTCCTACTCCACACCACCAATAACAACCTTTCCAACTGTGATGGGTTAGTGACTGCGGGAGAGAAGCCACACTTACCCTGAATTGCCCATTATTGTTGGACAGAGATCTTCTGTGTGTAGCTGCCGTGGATAGAAGGCTTCACCTGTGCAGCCGAATGAAGAAGCATGAAAATATGTCTGGAAAAAAACCTTATAATTCTAAGATTTAGTGTTTTACAAGTGTCTTTTATTCAAGATGAGTTCTGTCTGTCAAACCGGTTGCCTGTCACTTTAACACTCATATATCTCTGTCTGTTTCTGCAGGGCACGCTCATCCAACACTTGAAGGAACACATCATCCATGGCAATATGACCAGCAGTGATGTCATCATCTACTACACAACGGTAAGTCCACGACTTTTTCACAATAAGATAAACACCAATCGTACCAAAGGTTCCTAATCCTGGTTCTCTTGCCCTTCTACCCTCTCCTTGTAGCCATATGCAGGGGTATGAAGTTTAATATGGCAGGTTCTAATAAATCAAAAAGTCTGGTCATTAAGACACACTTACGTAAGGCTGAGCGATGACACTATAACACTATTTATCGCCTTACGTTGTCATTAATAGGAATATAACAAAAGTTCAATATAATCAACTTAATTATTATGCATTGTGCAAGCTTGATGAAGAGGTAAAGCACATAAGCTGTCTAAAATCAGTCTTTAAAGGTGAAACAAATAATAATGTGACATTTATTGTGATAATTATCGATAACGACGGATGTGAAAATTATTATCTTTCACATTTTCGGCACAAACAGCAGATCTAGTCAGCCGCACCTCATTTTGTGTGGATTAAAGCTGCGGTTGCTGTATTGTAGGATGTGTATTCATGGCATCATATGAGGAAATTCTCAGATTATAAATAAAAGTTACCTCCACTTGAGGAAATAAAATCCTATTGTGCTTATTTTACATGTTTATTAAACCTGTGAATTAAAATCAGTTAATGACCAATATGTATTTAGAACTGGAAATATTTTGTAAATATCCATAAAACGTTACCAGAACTTAATATCTTTGAATAACTTCTCAGACTGTGAATCCAAAATTATGGGAATTAAGTCTACAATAGTAGAAAACAGAGAAAAGCAGCAAACACCCACAACTGAGAAGCTAAAACCAGTTTGTTGAAACACGGTGAATCTTCTGTTGCTGCTTACGGGAGAAATTCACCATTGGCTGATATTGCAGTATTGACCCTATATTCGGTTCAGCATATATAAGCTCAATTTTATCTGTGTAGCTCTAACTCACAACACACGTTATCTCAATGCACTTTACCCAGTATGGATGAGACATTACAATATTCTAGAGAACCCAACAGTTCCCACTTGGAGCAAGCACATAGCACTGTGTGCAGTTTTAATGCAATAGAATGAATGTCACCAGTGTTTGTACATATGAGCGATGGAAGCTGCAGCTCAGCATGAAGCTGAAAGGGAAACGCAACCGTGAATCAGTGTTGACGTGAGAGGAGCCGGATAAAGTGACCACTGTGTTTGTATGTGTGCCGTTTATAGACTGGCTGGATGATGTGGAACTGGCTGGTGTCGGCTCTGGCAACGGGAGCCTCAGTGGTTTTGTACGACGGTTCACCACTGATGCCCACACCTGATGTACTGTGGAACCTGACGGACCAGCTGGGGTGAGTTACACACGCACACACACACACGGACACACAATCACTAAGAAATAAGTGGGGCTGCAAAAAGGGAGTAGCTGGGTTTCTCTGGTGTTTATTGCTTACTGATGGGAAGCTTTTTATTTTATACCCCTCAAATAAGTGCTGTTAAAATTGGCTTTTCCTTTTCCAGTAGAATGCGGAGCTGTAAGACTCATTTACAGTAATTTTCAGCTCTGGTGTTCTTCCTCAAAGACGAATCATGTTTCCCTGTCGTTCCAAACAAACTCAAAAATAAGGGAGAAAGTAATAATTCATTCAATTTCTCTATAGAAGATACTCTCGGTGATTATTGTAGCTTTAATAGTATAGAATTTAAATAAGGATGGAAGATGCGTCTCCACTTCATCTGTTGTACAAAAATAGGGCCAATATATCCTGGATACGCTTATGACATCATTCTAGACAGTGGTGATGATGGCGTGCAGCAGGGCGGTTCATCAGAGACACGCCCTCGACCATTTGCTAGTCAGTCTCAGCTGTCACTCAAACGTCAGTGTTATGAGAAGTACCTCAAATGACAGAAACCATCTTTGAGAAAAAATGATTTGAAGTCCTTGGCATGCTATGTAGTTCGGCCCTTGTCCTATCCACTTACATGGAGGAAGCTAGGTTTATAACCTGTACCGCAGCTAGCCACAAGATGGCGATCAAGATGGTTTGGCTTCACTCTCTGCGAGCCGTCATGTCGTCCATACAGTCTATACTGCATTTTCAATAAATGATTCGACTCACACAGAAGGTCTAAGAACAAGTGGGCTCCTGTGATTTCCTTAGTTAGAAAGAGAGTGGTAGCAGAGGTTGACGTATTCCTGTTCTTCTTAACCTCAGAACCGACGATGTGTTCACTTAATTGACAAGTTGCTTACAGGCTCACATGAGCGGACTCGTGAATAAAGATTTCTGCTCGTTATAACATGCATTAAAAACAGAGCGGTAGATTATACCGTAATTATGTTTGTGTGTCGAGGGGCGCGTCAGTTGAAAAGGAAACATTTTGGAAAACCAAAAACATTTGAGGTTTACTGTAAATAGCGAATGCCTTTTGTACTCACACAAACCATACCTCTCTATGAAGTTTCACATAACTTAGCATTAATCAACATAAATCAGGCTCATATTTCAGATGCACAAAAGCCCCCCTCGACCTGCTCATCGATTATTACAGATGAGATGCCCCCCCCCCCTCCTGTCATTTTGAAAGTGCTCAGCTGAACGGGCTGTTTGAAGTCAGCGGGGTCAGTCGTCCCCTGAGGTCGTTGTTGTTATTGAAGATTGATGGAGATGGTGAAAACCCAAATCAAACTGCACGACCGTCACACCTTAAGTTCTCCATCTTATCCAGAGGTTGTTGAACAACACAAATCCATCTGCGAACAGAAGCTCTTACTGAGTCTGATGAATTCCGACTGAAGATACAGAAGATACTGTATAGACCCACCTATATAACCTGTAACCCCCTCGTCCTATTTTCACACAGTGTTGGTTCAGGTCCAAAATAGCACAGACGATATTAACAGCAAATCCTCTACCCAACCCCCCCCCCCCTTCTCCTCCAACATTCAACACTATCACCACCATAAACAGCAGATGTTAAAGCCAGTATTGATCCTCTTTTATTGTCTCGTGAAGACAGAGAGAGAGAGAGAGAAGCTGAAATGGTCAAGGATACAACTGAGTGCTGGGCCCAGTTAATTGGCTCATATTTAATAGGGAGGTTGGTGAGCAAATATGTGTTTTTTTTCTCATTGTGCACTTGTGTATTTGAATTTGTGAAAGTTTATGTGTGCTGAATATGCCCCGAGCGTTTCCAATTAAAATGTCAGTTTTGCAGGGTGGTAAGCTCGGATACATCGTAGAATATTGTGCATAATTAACCTTCAAAGATGAGTAGTGCTATGATCGGCCAGTTCAACCAGTTTTTCAAATCAGAGCGTCCCTCTTAATACATGGAAATATTTATTCATGCAGTTAATTTCCGTGGCTTTCTGAAGCGTAGCCAGATACCTTTTTAAAAAATGATGAGGAAAGTTTTCAAGACATTAGCTGGAGAATCAGTAAAAATAAACTGTTAACTGAAGTAACACATGAAGATGACCTGCAGCAAAGTTTTAAGAACACAAGAGAACGCAAATACAAGCAACACTAAATGAGTTTTAGAGACAGGGGGGAGGAGTTCAGACATCCAGTGGGAGAAAGGCTCCTGGGTGCTTTCCATTGGAGGGTTACTGGTTATGCCAAAATGAAAGGAGACCCCAGGGCAGACTCAGAACTTGCTGGAAGGACTACAAATCCCATCAAGCCTGGGAACGCCACAGAATCCCCCAGGTGGATTTGGATAGAGGGACATCTGGAAAACCCCACTTGGCCAAAATGAGTTTTCTAGTGACAAGACAATGGAAGAACGGAGGGACGCGTTTTATTTCCCAAACAAATTGAGTTTGGCTTTAAATTCGAAAACCCAGTTGTTAAGAACATTAATTTGGTTGTCATAATGACACAATTACAATGTGTTTGTGTGTGTGTGTGTGTGTGTGTGTGTGTGTGTGTGTGTGTGTGTGTGTGTGTGTGTGTGTGTGTGTGTGTGTGTGTGTGTGTGTGTGTGTGTGTGTGTGTGTGTGTGTGTGTGTGTGTGTGTGTGTGTGTGTGTGTGTGTGTGTGTGTGTGTGTGTGTGTGTGTGTGTGTGTGTGTGTGTGTGTGTGTGTGTGTGTGTGTGTGTGTGTGTGTGTGTGTGTGAGATACATCACTGCCCCTGATGTATCCCTAAAACAACCAGAGACGGTTTCACACGGAGCCGCCTGTGAGTGTGTTACAGAGGACCTCTGGTTAAACTAGGTTTTTTGTGTGTTTTTTTTAAACTGCAGTGTGGTCAGCAAAAGTAAGACGCTTGAAGACAGTTATACCCCAGACACATATTCAGGGCAGGGGAGACGGCATATTGCCTTCAGCAAGGAAGGGAGTAATGGGGAGAAAAAGTTGACACAGATGGGGAGGAGTGGAAGCTCTGGACTGAAAGTGCCAAGAAAAAGTACTTATACTGCAGAAACCAGAAGCAGGATGTGTGGATCCAAAAACCTAATGAGCTCCTTTCACTATTGTAGCAGACATTATTAATCCCAAATATACTCAGGTCTTTAAACTATGATTGGTTCTTTGTCACCAATAGAGAAGGTATTAAACGACTCCCTGAAGCTTTATGGTTGGTTAATATCAACAGCGGTGTTTGGCGTGTGGCAGCCGAGATGAGATAAACGTCCTCGTCTTTCAGCCTCGCTGCTCGTTTGCCCCCTTAAAAAAAAAAACCCAACCCTGAAATGGAGTGAACAAGGTTAGAATACTGTTAGCATAATTACCCACATGGAGGAGTTGAGTGGGGAGCTGCCAGCGTGACAGAAAGACAGATGGAACCTTTTAAACTGTGGCAAGAGTTTTGAACCAATTAGGAGCTGATGTTGCCACCTCAGACATATCCCAGAGTGTGAACCCCCCCCCCCCCCCCCCGCCCGCTTCGTGGGAGAGGCTGACATGAGGGGTTTTTTTGCACCCTCATCTAAGCATGGACGTTTTAAATCGGGTAAATCTGTCAGTGTTGGCACCGGGCACAAAGTGGCGCCGAGCAAAACGCTAAGTGTCTCTGCTAGTTTCTGACCGATGCAGTTGTTTCCCCATCCGATGCTCGTTTTGTTTGAATGGCAAATACTCCTCTGGTGTTCTGAGCACCCTTGGCTGTGTAGCTCTTATAACGACATTTGGTCAAGTGGAGTTGTAGGCACAGAAAGTGATTGGAAGATAAAAACCTGGTTTCATATTAATTGTTACCTCCTCCATTGAGGTAACCGCTGTTTGTTTAGATATGTATACAAGATTACAGAAAAACAACTAAACCGATTACCATGAAACTTGGTGGAAGTTTGGGTCAGGGAAGAACTCCTCGGATCCAGGACCTTTCTTCATCTGGAACATTTGAGAAATGAGTGTTTCAACATTTTCACTGTTTTCCGAAGGGTGTACGATTAATGAAGAGAACTCATATCCACGAGTGTGTGAAATTCAGTGCTGCTTGTATTTCAGAAGACTGTCGGGCCTTAGTGCAGGTGATGCACTCTACTGATTCATAGTTAAAACTCGCAACTGCCCTCGTGCCCATGAGCATCTCCGGACGTGTGAGGTGTGGTCGGGTGCATTGTTGGCACAGAGAGCGATTAACCATCAGAGACATGGTTTGATGTTGATGGTTCAGTATTTTGCAAGTGAGGAGCATTTTGTAAATAGTAGTACTGCTGAGCAGGTTAAGTGGGTCGTCAACGTCCACTAAGCAGAAGGTTGGCGGTTCGATCCCAGTCTCCCTTATTCTGTATCTAATTGTCCTTGGGCAAGTTACTGAATCCCTAAAGGTTGTCCGTAGTGTGTGTGATTGTTTTGTGGTGATCCATTTGCACTTTGATTGGTTTATTGCATGTTCCACCCACTGTAGTACAATCTTTTTAGACCATGCTACTGACATTACAACCTTTTTTGCACCATTAAAATACCAGCAGTGTATTTGTACACACCCTAGATGCACTTGTGCCACTTAGATTCAGACAATGTATTGAGATTGCCGTGCAGAAAGCCTTTAAACCTAAACTGATGCTTCCCCTGTTGCCTCGAAGTGTGTTAGTTGTGCGGTTGTAAATAACCGCTTTATTTCCACATCTCCCTCATTAAGTGACATTTACAGTTTTAAATGCCCTTTTAATAGAAGTTTTTGAAAGATGACATTTTCAATAATGGAGAAGGACGGACAATTTTACACGAAGAACTTTGTGTTTGTTGTAATGGATGATTGCAGATTTGCACCGTGACCGTCTCAGGAGATGTGTGTTTAGGTTTAGTTATTCGGTGGATTCCTGTCTATAAGTAAAGTGAGGCACAATAGACCTTCTTCATCTAAACCTAAAGTATAGCAGTTAGTATCTGGTGCAGAATGCTGGATCACCACAGTTAATAAGTCCACTGTTTTATTTCCAATAAATCTGGACAAGCTTAAACTTCTCTTAGAAAAATATAGAATCACATTATGTTCAACAACAACGTAATCCATGTCAATATCAATAAAACTGACGAATTCACTAACCTCTCAATGCTCTGACAAGTATTCCAAACTGTGTCATGCAGGAAAAGGCAGATATATTGAGACAAGGCCACAATGGTGACCAGCTCTGCAGTATTCCTCAGTGAAACGAGCTAAAGGTTACAGCATTTAACAATCCTGACAGGTTCCATGGATGTGTGCCACTTCAGGGGCTGCTCTGTGTTCTCTGAGGAACTTCCTGTCGTCTTTTCTATCCATTGTCAATTATGTTTCAGGCCGATATGATCGGAAACATTCAAGATACAAGAGATTGATCCAAAACACATGCACAGTCACTCTACATGCAGATGAAAAAATGTGTCCTCTACTTTTGACCCATCTGGTGAACATCACAGGACAAACAGAGCAGTGGACAGCAGATGTTTGGGGAGTAAGGTGCCTTGCTCAGGGGCACTTAGACAGTTGGGGTAGGGAGAGTCCTTTTTGGACTTTAGAACAGATCCAGGTGTTGTCCATCCAGGTATGGTTTTTATTGTCACTGTGAGGAGTTGAACCAGAGACCTTCCAGTCCGATGTCTGTAGCATTCTGCCCTTAGTCCACCGCCAGTCAGGTCCCACCGAGATTTGAACTCGGATCGCTGGATTCAGAGTCCAGAGTGCTAACCATTACACCATGGCACCTTTTAGTCCTCCTCTACTCTCATACCATCTCATGAATGGAAACTTTGGCTAATGACCAGGAATTTTCTCAAGTTGTTCTCCTTGGAGCGATATGTACAGAAACAGTTTAAGCAGATTGCGTGTTGCCAGCTCAGTTACACTTTTAGAAACATCAGCATAAAAAATTAAAAATAATCCTCATGTTTGACAGACTAACTTTACAACCACTCTTAGTTCATCCATTCTTGTTTGAAGTGCTAGATAAACATTGAAACAAGTAAAATGACCCGATTCGTTTTGAGACATGTTGACATCTGCTCTGTCTTTTTAAATTGTCTGCCAATGGAATAGATTGTAGCAGGAGGAGGAGGAGGAGAAAAAAAATGGAAAGAGCTTCACAGTAATACACAACCGAAAGAAAGATAAAGAGAATAAAATCCCTCCTAACATGTCTGTCGTTTGAGTAACACATGGGAGAGAACAGATATCTGCCAGGGACAGTGGGGGCAGAGCCGCAGAATCCTCTTGGTGAGAGAAACTTCATTTCATTTTCGTCCTAAAAACACACTCTATCATACTGAACATTTCCTCGTGTATGCAAAGTAATTAAATCAAGCTACACTAAGGAATAAGGTGTGTGATGACTTATTGAATACATCGGTTTATGCTTCATACCGCAAAACAATTACGCCATCAAACACTAGTGTCGGCCTGTGCCTGCTTGAGACGAAAGCAATCACAATTCTTCCTGGAGGATGAGTGTGAGATCCGTTCAGAGAGCACTCGCTGACAAGTGGGAGCCGCGGTCGCCGCATCCCGGCCTGCACAGACACACATTAATGTAATAACTGCCAGGAAGAGCTCTTCAGTGACTGGTCGGCCTTCGAGTGCCTCTTATTGACCGAGCAGCTTCCAGTGGCATGTCTGCAGTGAGGCAGAGGCGCAGGTACATCTGCACACGCTCAGTCGCAGGCGGCCGCTCGCAGCTTCCCCTCCGCCCTCCATCCTAAACCTCCCATTAGCTGCCACACCCGGCCACCTGCCTCCAATCAGAGCGGAGCGGGGGGGTGGGGGGGGGGTGGGGGATGGGGGTCAGACATGATGGAAAGAGTGAAGAGGGCCAGCGTGAGAGTGCAGATGACAAATGAGCTCTATGAATTCATGCTTCTCGTCGGCCGTGTCAGATCTGTCTGTTAACACGCAGAACAGATATAGATCCTATCTACCTTCACATGTTATACAAATATAAATCTACATACATTATATATAACACGCTTATTACATATATGGAGATTTAAGGACTTTTTAAAGTTAGAAATCAAATTGACAGAGCAGGGCGGCTGTGGCTGAGGGGTATAGTGGCTGCCTCCAACCTGAAGGTCGGTAGTTCGATCCCAGTCCGACCCATCTGCATGCCGAAGTGTCCTTGGGCAAGATGCTGAACCTGAATGCCCCCCCCCCCAAATAGAACAACAAAGTGCTGCGATTTAAAACTGTACTGTAAAGCACTTTGAGTGGTCATCAAGACTAGAAAAGCACTTTATAAATACAAAACCATTTACCATTTATCTTCTACTAACTATGTTTTCATAGTTTTCTATTTGATTGGTTAATATTTTTGTTATATCAACAAAATAAAAGATCGTTAAAGCAGCATTGTTATTGTTTTATTTGAATATTCTCTCCAGACGGTTTGAAGTTTCATAGATATAAGATCAAGATAAAACCTTTTATTGCAGATTGTTGCATCACTGTGATAAAGCAGATTATGAATGAAACAACGTTCAAGTCTGGTTAATCCACATTACACACACATTAGATTGAATATGACTTAACACTTTATAGATGAGATCATTCAACAGGTGGAATGAGAGATAGTGTGAGTCAGAGGCCGAACAGACCCAGAGCTGCGTGCATCCTTCACTTTGCTCCTTGTGAGATATTACTTCTTGTGACCTTTGACCCTTTCCCTCATTGGAACGCCTTCATTCACCCGGAGCGGCCTGTATCAGTACAAATCGATGCGAGGCACCGAGAGCAAATCACATCTCCCTCACCGCAAACCAATTCCATGTTATTGACCAATCAAGCGGCGGACAGTTGTTTTGTGTCCTGGAGACAGATTCTTTTTCATATTTGACTGACGGACACGGTAACCATAGTGATGGGGCGGCGATGGTATTGATTGAGTGTCGACAGAAATAACTGGAAAAGACGCAGATGGAGACAAACGCACCCGTTCACACAGGCAGACTTTAAAAGGCCCTTTGTTTTAAGATTTAAAGTGCAGGGGAACACTGAAGTGACGTTCTGTCACTTCTCGTCCTCCACATGTTGTCCGTCTGTTGTCAGCTGTCAGGGCGACTTCCCCTCACAGAAGAAAGCACCTTCCCCGAATCATTTCATTCCAGCGTTGGTTGTGTGCACACATCCCCTCACGACACTCTCCATTTGAATTATATTTCCTGGCGAGACATTGACAAAGGAGACATTTTGTCCTCTTATGCTACACTGGCCATTATTGTGTTTGACTCTTTTTTTTTTTCTTCTGTTTGTTCGGTTGAAAGTCAATTTCCAATCAGTTTCTCCCTCTCTTCGTTTTTCTTATCTATCCACGGAGGGTTGACTGAGCACACAGGCAGAGTTTCAGAATCACGTTGCTCTACATTTACACAGTGACACAGTCTCCTGGGAGCTTCCTGGTACAAGCAGGATACTGAGCAGCTCCACTGGAGCAGACGGGATTAAGGGCAAAGGCTCTTCAGTAACTGTTGTCCTTTTTCTTTCCTTTTATACGTCTGCATTCAGCACACAGGCAAATTTAAATTGTGCCTTGTCATGCAAAGATTCAGGGCAACAAATGGAGCATTGCATCAGTTCCCAGTGATTTCTGGAGTCTCACTTGGATAAGCTTGTTTATTCAAGCTTCCCCATCGTTGTCTCAACTGCTTTGCTGCCAGTTGAATAATAACATCCCATCATATTCATACACGTGTGTAAGATCTTTGTATCATAATCTCAGTATCTGTAAGTATAGGCCAGTTACCATAGCATGAACCAAGATCTGATTCTGACATTTGTTTTTCCAAATTTTTCAATTTTACTCTGAGTTGCAAATTTCAGAATAAAAGCCTCTGAGACCCCAAAGACCAAAAAACTGTACAGACAGTTGGAAAAAAAAATTCTGGTTCAGCTGATGGGGAAGGTTTGTGTCAGCCGGTGCGCCCCTCCACCCATCTACCTCCGTCCCTCGAAAAATAAACAGAGTGCCGTGAAAATTGGCAGCAACATTAAAACCACCCGGGGGGATGATTCATAAAGTTTTCTAATTCGGTTCCGTTTATTCTTTCTGCTGTCACTGTGCAGAATACAGTACATGTATGTAGGAGGACTTTTACATCGGCTGTCATTGTTGGCAACGCTGACACAAATTCTGTCTCTTTTCCAAAGATAAAAGACAACGGCCTCATTTCATGGGTTCATTTTATTGTTGGAAAAAATCCTACATATTTATATTGAAAATACTTTTTGGTCTCATCAGTCTTTCTTTTCCTCTTCTCCAGCATCACCATCTTTGGCACCGGGGCCAAGTGGCTGTCTGTGCTGCAGGAGAAGAACCTGAAACCCGGTGAGTCGTGGTCACAGACCCAATCGTGTACACACCTACGTGAGCGTGCAAGCAGACAACCAGAGACGCACATGGACGCACACAAATAACAAGCAGAAAGCCAGAGAGAGAAATGCATCCTCTCACACACACACACACACACACAGACACAGACACACACATTCACACATCTCCTCTGTGGAACCTGAAACCAAAAGAGCAGATGGACGCGATAATGATTATTAAAGTGATGCTGTTTGACTCTAAATGTCCTTTATGCCATTTACCGAGTGAATCAACAGTTTGCCCTGTGCTCTGCTGGTTGACACTGAATCGAATGGATAAAAGTGCTGTTAGGATAATTCATGTGAATCATGGATAGGCCCGTCTAATTGCTTTTACTGTCACAGCTCTCCGGGGGGGGGGGGGGGGGGACCAGGTCTCTGCACATAATCAGCGTTGTGCCAGTGCTTATTAGCCTTCGTGCTAACCTTCATTCACGCCGCTCTCCCCTCAGTGTTTGTGTGACAGAAAATGCCTCGTTAGACGTGCACGCTCAAATTATTGCTGTGCTCTTGTGTGAAGGTGCGTTCCTCGTTGCCACCGAACAAAGCACTTAGCAGGTTTTTATCAAATTCTTAAGCTCCGAATCCTTAACTGGGTGTAAATTTGATCCATCAAGCGAAATTATTCCGATGGAGTAGCACTTAAGTCCCATAAATGGCGTGTGCACATGTGAGTTTGTGTTGTGTTCTTCCTCGTGTCCTCTCGTTTGTTGGTCTTCATCCTCTCCTCTTTAAACCCTCAAATGGAATTGTGCTCATCATCATGTAAATTAGCAGTTTTAACTAATGCAAAGGGCTTAGCCGGGGCCCACTTGTCCTTCCTTTTCTCCCGTTCTCCATCACTTCTCCTCTTCCTCTCCTCTTCTCTCCTAATGTTAAATCAGCAATTGTAACCAGTGTTGTGTCTCACTTCCCACTGTGCTGTTGTATTCACCACAACTCTTTATTCATGGTGCCTCCTATGCGTGTGTGTGTTTGTGTGTGTCTGCAAATTAGTTAAACACAGTCGTCATCGTCCCCCCCCCCCCCCCCCCGGCAAAAAAAAACAACGACAACTTTGCTCTTTCCCAGTGTGTCTCTGTCTCTCTGCTGCTCCCCCATCAGTCAGCCAACTTCTTGATCCAGTTGGCACTGTGTGTGGGTGTGGGTGTGGGTGTATGTGTGTGTTGGGATGCTTATTAGAGAAAGCATGGCAGAGGGAGCTGTATATCTGTGTGTGTGTGTGTGTGTGTCTGGGTGTGTCTGTGTGTGTGTGCCTCCAGTGGACTGGGAAGGGTAGAGGGAGCTTCTTCATGGGCTGCCCCAGCGGAGAGGCCCTTTCCCTGGGTTGACATTTGGACCAGGACACCTGGAGGCATGGTGGGGGGGTAGCAAAATATCCCACTGAGTGTGTGTCTGTGTGTGTGTCAGACTGTGCATGTGTGTGTTAGACTGTGCATGTGCGTGCGGGTGTTTTTATGGGATGAGGGGCGGTTGCTGGAAGCTTATTAGTTTGCAGGGTGTAATTGGCTTGTGGTGATTTGGGCGTGTGTGTGTGTGTGTGTGTGTGTGTGTGTGTGTGTGTGTGTGTGTGTGTGTGTGTGTGTGTGTGTGTGTGTGTGTGTGTGTGTGTGTGTGTGTGTGTGTGTGTGTGTGTGTGTGTGTGTGTGTGTGTGTGTGTGTGTGTGTGTGTGTGTGTGTGTGTGTGTGTGTGTGTGTGTGTGTGTGTGTCACAGAGTGTGTGGTTCGTATCCGACAGGTTTTGGCTTCATTTCTGGATTGTGATAGAAAGTGGAAACATGTCGTTCATCTTTACACACAGTTTATCTCTATTAAACCTTTTAAAATCATCTTTCCTCTTGTGTGTTCATCATTATTTTCTTTTTTCTCTCTGTCCCTCAGTGGAAACACACAACCTCCAGTCGCTCCACACCATCCTGTCGACCGGGTCTCCTCTCAAACCTCAGAGCTACGACTACGTCTACCGCTGCATCAAGAGCAACGTGCTGCTGGGCTCCATCTCAGGTGACCGAGCGACATCTTCCACACAAGGGCACAAATGGCGGTTAACACTGTTTATGACTGACACAGTGAAATAGATTGTATAGAAATGCACATTTTCCTCGCCACCCACAATGCCAACACACCCACACACTTGCACACAATGGCAGGGGCCCTCTCGGTCCATTGTAATGTTGACAGGGCCCTCGAACGCTATCTGCCTCCCTGTGCTTCCTGACACATTTAATATTTAGACAGCCTGGGTGACGTGTTGAAGACACACACACACACAAACACACACACACACATTTACACACATTGAGAAGCAGCTTGGAGCATCACTCTTGCAGATTGGCTGCACCAAAACAAATGAAGCACAGCTGTAGTGCACTAAGCATTAGGTTCAAAAGCACTGTTACACACACACACACACACACACACACACACACACACACAGTGACATGCATGTAGAAGAGACTGGACACAACAAGGAAAGTTTGTTATGGTAATGACCATCCCTGTGTCTGACCTCTCCTGCACTCACTCTCCATCCACTTTTCACTCTACACAGTGAAACACTCAATAGTTCACAGCAAGCTGAGTTTTAAAGCACTCGTGAATCATCATTTTGTAGCTTCAGTCAAGGGTTTAATGCTGAGCATCTTCAAACCACTAATGTGAAGCCTGAACACAAAACAAAATCTAGTTGGAGGAGAAAATAGGTGACAACTACACAAACTGTCCAGTTATTACTGAAATACTCTGGTGAGGACATTTTTATCATAAGTGAAAGGAAGAGCGGCCAAAACATTGTTTAACTCAAATTGTGCTTAACAGGGTTTTATTGTTTCGAGACACATTATTTGAATCTGTGCGTGTGTGCGTTGTGCGTTTGTGTGTGTGTGTGTTACCGAACAGCATGTCCTGCCCCCGTCAGTTTCCTCCCTCTCACCAAGGGCACCAGCAGGTTGCTGCCCTGTTGGCTGCCAACCGCCCAAACCTTGACCCCCGAGGTTAACACGCTGCTTGTGTGTGTGTGTGTGTCTGTTCATTGGATTACCAGCATATGTGTGTGACTGGAGGCCACAGTGACATATGTGATAGGCCCATTTGCCGATTGCACCCTGTGTGATTGTGTCTCTGTGTAAACATGTCTGCAGACGTGTGCTCGAGTGGGAATATGTCTGTTTTTGTGTTTTTAATTCAGTTTATTACAAATTGTGTGTGTGTGTGTGTGTGTGTGTGTGTGTGTGTGTGTGTGTGTGTGTGTGTGTGTGTGTGTGTGTGTGTGTGTGTGTGTGTGTGTGTGTGTGTGTGTGTGTGTGTGTGTGTGTGTGTGTGTGTGTGTGTGTGTGTGTGTGTTAGCAGGGATTTTTGACCCCCGTTGTGTCCCATTGGGGGATTTTAACACTTTCACTGCTGGATCCCCCCATTGAAATATACCTCCATCTGACTGCCCATATGTCAGCCCTCTCCTCCTCCTTTCCTCTCCTCTCCTCCTCTTCCTCCTCTCTTCTCTCCTCTCCTCTCCTCTCCTTCTCCTTCCCTCTCCTCTCCTCTCCTCTTCTCTTCTCTTCTCTTCTTTTTTGTGTGTCATTCTGTTTTCCATGCCTCTGTGCCTGCCTGTGTTGAGATGCTTTCCTTTTTGTCTCACTTGGAGATTTAGTCTGACCCTAGACTTTAATTTAATAACGTTTATTAAGTTACCTTGTTGTGCATGCACACACACATGCACACTTAATGGCTGCTGATGGAAGGCATCTCAACAAGGCAACAGTGGCTTTTTGCTTCAAATTTGCTTGAGTGTGTGCGTGCATGTGCCCGTGGATGTGTGTGTATCCACCCATTAAAGTCGGCGTGATGATAAAATAATGCCTCCTCTTCCTGCTAAAGGTGTGTGTGTGTGTGTGTGTGTGTGTGTGTGGGTGTGGGTGTGTGGGTGTGTGTATGTGTGTTTAATCAGGAGACAACGTTTCCACTTCCTCCTGGGAGCCAATTAAAGCTCAATAAAGAACCTGGCAGAGAGAGAAACAAGAGAGACAACGAGTGTAAAGAACAGAAAGAAAAGCGAGAGGGAAGGAGGGAGCAGCGGAGGGGGAGAAAGCAGCTGAAAGGAAGCGAACAAGATGGATGGATGGAGTCTGTGATACAGGGAGGGAGCGAAACGGGGAGATGGAGAAGGAACAATGGGAGGCGAGATGAATCGAATGCGTCAGAAATAGTAAATGATTGGAAGGTGGAAAGAGACGAATGGATATTGCAGCAGAGGAAGTGTGTGTGTGTGTGTGTGTGTGTGTGTGTGTGTGTGTGTGTGTGTGTGTGTGTGTGTGTGTGTGTGTGTGTGTGTGTGTGTGTGTGTGTGTGTGTGTGTGTGTGTGTGTGTGTGTGTGTGTGTGTGTGTGTGTGTGTGTGTGTGTGTGTGTGTGTGTATGAGCTACAGCAGAGTAGAACTCCTATATGGGTCAATGGAGGTGGAGCAGGGCGCTAAACCTGCCACTTTGTGTCGCCTGAATACAAGATTGATACCGACACTAAGTCTAGTAATGGTTCTAGGTAGGTGTCACTGATATGATGCCTGGAAACCAAACTCAGGTTGCCTCTGGACCAACGTAGCAAGATGTAGTCCGACCGAAAGAGACGTCTCGGTCGAGATCAAACATATTCCTGGTTCAGCTGGTTTGCCGTGTGAAAACTCTATTTTTGGATAGTTTGGGCCTTCAGACCCATCATATTCAAGTCAGCATTAAACAGAAGAAGAAAAAAAAATGGAAGTCCTACTGGTGCCTCCAGAAACAGAGTCGCCCGGGATTGAAGGATCGTTCTCACTCGTTGCCTCTGATGATATAAAGCTAGACAAACTGTTGTTTTGACCACATGAACCCCCCCCCGACAGATATAAATCTCTAGCATGATGTCATCTATACACATGATTCATATCAGCACTGAAACACTTACCACCACCAAGGAGGTTATGTTTTCACGCCTGTCAGGCAAGATTACACAAAACATATTTTTCAACATTTTCCCAGATAATAATTTATTGATGTCGTTGAAGAATCAGGTGTATTTAAGTGACTGATATCTGTGAGCGTGTTAAATTTTTGTCGTTTGATTATTTGGTTGTCACGTTATTAGCAAAGGGGTTTTCTTTGAGCCCTTCTTTAGTCCTCTGCTCAGAAAAGCATGAGAGTGCCTGGTAACAAGAAACAGCCAGGAACTAATGGAAGCTAAAAAGTCTGTAGAGCAGCAGAGTCGGGGGGTAACTCTCTGAGGGTTTGTCAATGCGAGGAACATATTTCACTTTACATCTTTATGTGATTCACGGTCAGCATAAAATGTATCTTACTCAACATTTGTGTTTTTTTTTCTCTCTTTTAAGATGAAAACTGCACACAATAACTTGAAGGCAGGTTTTTTTATTTCCATCTGTGAATCTAAATCTGTCCCTCGGTGTGTGACTGTTTTTCTCTCTCTTTTCTTTTCAGGCGGCACTGACATAGTGTCATGTTTCATGGGTCAGAACCCAACAGTTCCAGTGTATCGAGGCGAGATCCAAGCACGGAACCTCGGCATGCCTGTGGAAGCCTGGAGCCTTGATGGTGAGAGAGAGAGAGAGAGAGTGTGTGAATTCCTTATATATCTTATAAATATGACACTCTTATACCTCTGTGCCAGTGACAGCCAGCGGCCGGAGGCAGAATGTTCTCAGGTTGTTTGTCCAGATCTTGTGAACATGATATCTCAAGAGCACCTTGAGGGAACTCCTTTAAAATTTGGTACAAATGTTCAGTTGAACTAAAGGAGGAACTGAACACGTTTTTGGTTTTGTTACCACAAACCATATCAGGAACACCATGAATTTCTTGGTGGTTGGAGCTCAAAGGTCACTGTGACCTCACAAAACCCTTTTTTCCCTTGTGAATGCGTAATCTTCTAAACAGCTCGAGATAATTCTTTCAAAATTGGCTCAAGTATTCGCTTTGACCTTCAGATAAACTGATTGAATTCAGGTTCTCAAAGGTCAAGGTCACAGTGAACTCTCCATTCATGTGTATGGGCTCTTGAACATGATGTCTCAAGTCTGCTTTTAGGGAATTCCTTCAAATTTGTTGCAAATGTTCAGTTGGAGTAAAGGAGGAACTGAATATGTTTTTGGTATTGTGAACACAAAGCATCTCAGGAACATCTTGAATTTCGGGGGCGGTTGGAGCTCAAAGGTCATTGTGACCTCACAAACCCTTTTTCCCCTTTCAAAATTTGCTCTTATATTCGCTTGGGCCTCAGATAAACTGATTGACTTCAGGTTCTCAAAGGTCAAGGTCACAGTGAACTCTCAATGTTTGTGTATGGGCTCTTGAACATGATATCTCAAGTCTGCTTTAGGGCATTTCTTCAAATGTTTAAGATGAACTGTGACATAAATCTTGATAAATAATGTATGAAAACTGAAGCTGCTCTGGTTGCAGCGTGGTAACTGTAGTTGCTTTCTATTTAAACCAGAGCGCTCTAGCTGTCATCAACAACATAGTCCAGAAACCGCATTGCGGTTTTTACAAATTTGCCAGTTGACGAGGGATCCAGAAAATATTAATGAGGAAAATTAATCACAAACACATTAAAGAACCCGCTAATGTGCCATTGAGCAAACTTTCCATCTGCTTCAGGAGCTGCTCGGTGGCCACCAGTACAGGACTGGGGTTCTACTTGGTTGCTCCCATATGGGCATGTACCCGTATGTGTTGGCATGAATCTGAGCTGAACAATTGTAATTAGTGAACTTCTCCTGGATAGATACAGGTGAACACTTCATGGAAACCGTTTAGTGATATTTGGTTTTTCACCTTGCTGGGAGTCTTCAAAGCACCTCTATGTTTTCTCATTGATTTGAGTCCCTTGTTCCCCAGCTCCCAATCCCTGCTGCTGGCTGCACTGGCACGACTCCACCACCTCAAAGGAGAGTGGATTGAGGGATCATTTAAAGGCAGTTTTGTAGGAAGAGCCAGGATTATTTTGGTTGGTCTCTAAGCCTGTAACACCGTCCTGAGGGAGGAGGCGAGGGCTTCGTGAAACCTCACATTGAAGAGTGTCAGGTTCTCTGAGTGTGGGACACATTACCTGCAGATTTGATCTCAGAGTCATTTATACTGTCGGTGTAGGTGTGTGTGTTTTGTGTTGGATTTGTGTTCAGGTGTATGTGTTGTGTGTGTCAAACCTCTAACTTTGTTTCACTCCTCTGTGTGTGTGTGTGTGTATGTGCAGGTAAGCCTGTATGGGGAGAAAGCGGGGAGCTTGTCTGCCTGAAGCCGATCCCGTGTCAGCCAACCCACTTCTGGAATGATGAGAATGGGAGCAAATACCACAAAGCATACTTTTCATCGTTCCCTGGTAAGTACACAAACATCATAGGTAATTACACCCGTAAATGCAGTATACATCAGAGTGCAGCCCGAAAATGAACCGAGCCCAATCTGAACCTGACAAACACTATAATTTACCCACACTCTAGTACACATGTACAAGAGTGTGAATCTACAATAATATAATGTAGCACCGTGCAATTGCCCTGTAATGAATATTACTCAAACTACACTATTTTCTACTTATATTCTACTGCATACAACAATTTACGTTTTTCTTTCATTTTTTCCATGACCAATTTCCATGAAAATTAAAAAATGTTGCATTAATCTCAGTAATGATCTTCCTCTTCAGGTGTATGGGCTCATGGAGATTACTGTAAAATCAACCCAGAGACAGGAGGTGTCGTCATGCTGGGCAGAAGGTCAGATATATTTATTCTTCTACTCAGGGTGGAGTAGTATTTGTTTTATAACTTTAGTTTAAAGTGATTCATTAATTTAGATTGTTATTTTATTGCACAGTTTTGCTGTATAACTCACAAAAATATTCAATATCTTGGTAAAGGAAGATAAATAACGTAGAGAAATAGAAACGTACAGAGAGAAAATCCACAATGTTTTAGAACTGAATAAAGAGAGAATGAAAAACCAGCTCACAGAAACTGAATGACTTCCTGTGTGCTGCTGCATTGCAATGACAGACACAAGAGTTTTAAATGTCCAACTCGTGTTTTTCTGCAGCGACGGAACGCTGAACCCCAACGGAGTCCGGTTCGGCAGCTCGGAGCTCTACAACATCGGTGAGTCTCCAACGTGGCAGCGGAGGAGGGTGACTCATGATGCTCTTTATGTTGATGTCCCATTACCTATTTATAAAGTTTGTTGAGCACCTCCTCTTCTCTCTTTGCCTCTCATCTGCTCTTCTCATCTTTTTTGTTTTATTCTCCTTTTTGTAGTGGAAGCGTTTGAGGACGTGTCAGACAGCCTGTGCGTTCCTCAGTACAGCGCAGATGGAGAGGAGCGGGTTATTCTGTTCTTGAAGATGGCTCCTGGAAAGCCCTTCTGTCCGGAGCTGGCGGCGAGGATTAGAGGAGCCATCAGAAAAGCTTTGTCCGCCCGACACGTCCCCGCGCTGCTGCTGGAGACCCGAGACATTCCTGTAAGAACACACTGCGAATCAGATAGAAGCAAACCTGTCAGATGATCACCGCTGCAAAAGGTTTGACTGGCAGCTCTTTTTCTTCTCCCCCCCCCCCTGCAGTACACCATCAGCGGTAAGAAGGTGGAGGTGGCTGTGAAGCAGGTGATCGCCGGCCGGGAGGTGGCGCAGAGAGGGGCTTTCTCCAACCCGGATTCACTGGACCTTTTCAAGAACATTCCTGAGCTGCAAAACTTCTAGAGCCGAGAGAAAGAACAACGGAGAGAAACCACCTGACGAGACTTCAGCTTAGTTTTTAAATTATCTATTCGAATCTGCAGGAACAGGGAGAGGTGCAAAGTGAAAGGGTCGTTTACAAAGGAGCCCTGAGCATTTGTACAGGGATCCAAAACAAAAAATAATGTATGTCAAAGGGATTTGGTACAAATTATTTGTATATATAATAATACGTTTGTAGTGTCAGTCCGACAAGAGACTAAAACCATGAGGTGCACTGCTGCAATCACAGGATCAAACACTCTCCTTGTCCGCTGTGCAGGTAAATGTTGTCCTGGATTCAGCTTTTAGTTTAATATAACATAACTGAATCTTGAAATTCAACTTTAAGCTCTTTGCTTCGGCTCCGCTCTCTGATTGTTGTCAGCCAGTGATGAACCTCAGAATGTCTCTGTGTCGTCTGCTCTGACCCCGGTGATGGTTACTGAGTTGGTCCCAGTCATCTCCGCTCTGCAGACAACTACTGGGATCCCCATCTCATCGTTATGTATTTTTTGGACTGTGAAGCATGATAAGAATGCATTTAAAGATGGTTAGTTAATCACAGGTTCGAGTCCCAACATGCCACCAGATGCAGAGTGTCCCAATTCAGGGGCCCCTGGGCTGTGCAGACGGCGAAGGTCCGACTGAAAGGAAGCGGTGTCGCCTACGGAGGGTTTCCGTAATTTGCGATACCTCCTGGTCCCGCCTTTATCGCTGTCGCCTATGATGTCACCTATGATGCGTAGTCCCCGAAGGTCGAACCATAAGAAAATGATCTGGTCTACGGATGATTTCCGTAATTGTCATCACCTTGTCCCGCCCGACGAGACAATTTCAACGCCCCCTTTTTTGTTTTTTTAGCATGTGCACCGTTAACTGCTTCACTGTGTTGGAGCCTGGTAATTACCCTTTTGAATAGTAGGCGACGCCATTATCTTTTTGAAAAATAGTTCATCACAAAAGTGCAACGAATCAAGGGTTAGGTTGGTGTCATCCACCAATTACAACCTCCTGTGCTGGGGGGGGGGGGGGGGGGGGGTTGCATTCGATGGCCTCGACGCAATCGGCCCCTGAATTGGGACACAATCGGAATCGGATTCAAACAACCAGAGATTCTATATAACCAACGACTTACAGATAATTTAACCCAAACTGAAAACATGTATTGACCTGTTGTGAATGACAAAATCAAACATAGCCGTCATCTGACTGTCCTCTTGATTCCATTTCAATCCGCCCAAGACGTGAAGGTTTTAAATTTTTTTGTGTGACCTGAAGTTCAGCAAATGTTCACATCACCACAAAAGCCTGTATTTGTTGGTTCCATATCAATGTGGTCATTCCTCCCTTCAGACTGCAGCAGTTCAGCCTGGTTTTTGCTTTGTAGAATGATACAAAAGCTAAAGGCAGGTTGATGCTCTTAAATATGAACTGGAGTGGTTTTGTTTTTAAGACAGAGCAACGTGGGCTTTAGATAATGTTTTCATTTCCTGTTGGGAGAGAAAGAAATAACGTGACCAGCATGTGGAGAAATCCCAGGTTCACATGTCAGAGAAGTGTTTGTTCTAACACAGTTGTAGGATTTCCTTGTGTGCGTGTGTGGTTTTTTTTAAAGGAGTTTTCTCGTTTGGTTTAGGATTCAGTCTTTGTAGCTCGGTCAGAGATATTTAAAAAGAAATGAATGTAAACAAATCAACTGGAAAACTCTGCAGTTCATCTTTCATGTCATTCTCACTGCTGAGATTTAAAGAATGTCATCTTTTAAAGTGACCCTGTCAAGTTTCTGACCACTAGGGGTGCTATGGAGCAGTCTGAATCCCTCACAAAGGGATGTGGTACATATTCCTGCCGTAGGTTTCAAGTTACTGATGTTTTTAGGTGTCAAGGAAACACACTTGTGAGAAACAAACAGAACTTAAATGTTAGTAGGTCAGACGTCGACAGGGATCATAGCTCGTAAACTGTACACTTTGCACTTTACTGCAGTATATGTGACATCGTTCATGGTGAAATCTGGTGAGACCTGGCAGATCTACGTTTCCGTTCTGTAGTTTGCATGCAGGATTTTTTTTTATGTAGAAAATGTTTTAATTCTCATGAATAAAACGGAGTTTGCAAACCTACTTCTGGGTGTTTTACATGAATAAGAAGTAATTCATATGTGACAGATTCTGTTCAGCTTTAGTAAATCTGCGAATATAGATAACCTCTATCAAAGATCGTGTTTGATTGTTTGCAGGTTTCCACAAATCAGTACCGTTCAAAGAAGATGAACTAAAAGTCGGCTTCTAGCAGTGGTCATGTATATGGCAAATTTTTGTAGTGAAGCCGGCTCTAGCTTCATTTTCCACGATCACCATCCCTAGTTTAAACAAAACTTTCCACTGTATATATTCGGGTCTAGTTCGAAGTTGACACGAGTCATAAATGGAAGTGAACCCCTTCTATACTCGCACATCTTGGCTGGTTTAAGTTGTTTTTTCCTGGAGGAGGAGATTTTGTTGCTTTTCCTGGATGACAGCTGTCGTCCACAAAAAAAAAATCAAACCAGTCTGAGAGGAAAAGCCTAAACAAACAGGGTGAGTTCCAAAACTCCAGCCTTTAACACCGAGGGCAGATTTACAGCATCGGCATCAACACTGTTTCCTCCAAGATAAACCGAGAGACCCTTTAACCCTGGAATGGAACCAGCACGCAAAGGGGCCTGTGCACATGGGGATTTCAACAGTTTTTTTACAGACATTTATTCGTTCCCTGCTCCTTCACCATCTGCACCTTATAACTAACTATTATTAAATCTGCATTGATGCTACAGCTCGCAGCTTGTGATGTCCTGAACGTCAGCATCCTGCTTTAAAATACAGAGCTGACACACAGGAAATAACAGACGTGTGTGTGTTTGAGTAAATGTCTCAGTGTGTGTGTGTGTGTTTGAGTAAATGTCTCACTGTGTGTCTCTCTGTGTGTTTCTCTGTGTTTTTGACGAGTATATAGAAGCCAGTCATTTTGACAGACGTCTACTTTTCGAAATAGACCTGGCAGTTTTTAAAACTCTCGGTAACCTTTACAAGTGTGAGAGCTCAGACCTGCCAGTCAGCCAGGCCTCAAAACACAACGCCGAGGAAACGCACACAAAAACAGAGAAAAGTGAGACTTGGTGAGAGTCCAGTTCCTGAAGAGTCTCACTTATCTGGAGATCCTGTACTTTTATTTATTCCTGCATCTTCGCTCGTTCAGACACGAGGAACACGAGATGTTTTGATCGCCTCCTGTCAGACAGTCGGAGAGAAAGTCTTGAAAGATTCACCAGATTCACAAACAATAATCATCTGATGAACATGAATGATGTGAGCTCCACAGTCCCTCCTGAGGGGCTGTCTGCTTTCGTATGATTCATCCCAGTTGTCTCCTAATAGAACACATCACACATCACAAAATGACTTTGTTAACAGCTTGATTGTAGACTAATAACATACTGCTTATTTTTTCTGTTATTAAGTTATAAACTGACCTGTGGTGCTCTCATAAAAGTTTGCCTGCCACACTGAGGGAAATGAAACATTGAAAGTGACCAGATTGGACTGGGAGGGATTCCCCTCGAAAGGGCCAGATTTAAAACATGGTGGTTTGGATGGATCCCGAACTCAGTGTCCACATGTTCCTGAACTTTTGTTTTCTTCAGGATGGAGCCAGAAAAATGAAAGTTTCAAACCAGGGTCTGTTATCTTATCAAACATGGCAAAGAGAAATGAATTTCAAGGCTGATAATTTGTTCATAGCTGACGCCTCGCAGCCGTAGAGTTCCTGGTTCAAATCCCAGTTTGGTTGGACTTTCTGTGTTGGGTTTGTTCGTTCTTGTTGGTGTTTGCGTGGGTCTTAGATACTCCTGCTTCCAGCAAACTTCTAAATAGATAGAAACTTACTTTATTTATCCCCAGAGACGAATTAAGTTATCATGATGGCCAGGTGTATCAAAATATAATATAATACAAGGTTAAACTACACAAAAAGAGAAAATAAAATACACAAAGGTAGTGGGGTGCAATGTAGACACTTAAGATACGACAGAATGAGGGATGAAATAAATAAAGTCTTGACACTGGTTTGAAAAGAATAGTGATTACATACTTCCGAAATAAAAATAATAAAAATAGTGTACATGCTGCATACTTATAATAATGTACAGTGAAAGCATTGCAAGGATAATAATATTATAATGGCATAATATGATAGTTATAGCAGTAATAGTACAGTGACAGCTTCCTGATGGCTGGCTGCAGTATAGCTCATAAACCCTGCCTCCTCCATGTTAGTGGATGGGGACAGGGATGAACTTTGAGAAGTCTGGATGAGTTCTCCACCCACTCCACATTTATCCTTCAACTCGGAAGTTGGAAATCTTCCTCCTCCCCCAGATGTTTTATTGCTCTTTTCTTTTGTACCCTCTCTTCCACGTCCCCAATTATCCTGAGGTGACGGTGTGTTCACCGGGGCCCGCTCCCTCCGTCACAGCCCCATAGGAGACTTGTTAAACCGAAAGTGGCTCCCAAAGAGACTTCCTCCTGAAAGGGTGATCACAACATCAATGAAGAGCCTCCACTGGCTTCTCTTCTGTGCAGACTTCTCATCGGCGGCAGGATTTGCTGAAGACATGTTTATTCCTGAAGTGAAAACGAAGCACGTCACCTGCTCGCTGTCGTGTGTAAATCTAAGGGATGGGGAGAAGCCTCTATTTTAGTCCGATTAAAGGAAACACCACGAGGAGTTCAGGAGAGAGGGAGACAGATGTTTAGTCTACATGGTTTTAGGTAGTGAGGGAGGGGATTGAGTAACTGAGGGTCCACGCAGACAGGGAGGAGAAGGAACCTCTGGATGTGCTGGTATGTTGGATATGAGGTAACTCCCAGCACCTGATGGACGGGGTTTCCTTCTACCCACGATGAGGGCAGGCTCACAGCCAAGCTGCCACAGACACACACATGTGGTTTGTGACGTTTCTGCTCCAGAGACGTGGAGGAGTTAACCTTTTACAATCTGTCGATGTAGTTAAGGTTAAACTGAAGACCCACGTGTTCTCTCAGGCTTTTCACCGTCACCTTTCATCCTATTCATTCTAGTAGTGCGATGCCAGTTCCAAACCCGCCTGTGGTCATACTGGTTGTGGAATCGTATTCTATTTTTGAAAGAAAAAAAAGGAAAATAGGAGTATAGTTGATTGTTTCAATTCCTTCCGACATTGATTTGTGTGCACTTTAATTTTCACATTGCCAATAAACCGTTTTCTTAAATATGGCTCTTCTCAAACTGTTTGAATTAGACACTTGAGTCAATAATGTGGGAGTTGTTACCTCCAGATATAGATTCATGTTTTCAGTGGATATTCAGGGATCAAAATAAAGCGACGTTAACAACCAATCTGCCTCGTGTTTCCTCTCCTCTCCAATTCGATCCTCCCGGGAGAACACTGGCTCTCATTTCACATTCACTGTCAACAATTTGTTTTAAGATAACTGCGTCCCTCTCCCCCGCTCCTGTCTATGTAATTCTCTCAAATCCCCCTCAAGCAAATGAATTTCAATTGGTTTTATGTGGTCATTCAGCTGAGTGTGACATGAGGAGCAGCTAAATGGAAAAGAGTCTCTGCTGAGACTTGTGCTTCTGTAGAGTCGCCCAAATTGAGACGAGCAATTTCCTGATTCCTATGTCGCCGCGGAGGGAGACGAGGTTCCTGTGTCTCGTGGAAAAGGCAATTGTGACTTTATAAAACATTAACACTGTGATGTAGCAGAATGTAAAATATATTTGACACGTATTATCTTGGAAAGTATAATAATTTAACTGAATTGAACAACTGGTGCAGCCTCTCAAACCAGCTTGTGTCTATGTATCACTGCTGATGAGAGGTTTATATGTACATGTGTGTGTATATATGATATGTGTAAGAAATAATTTATACTGTATATCCTTCATTATGTATTATCAGTTCTTGATTCTGACTAATTTGCCTTTTTACTTGATTAAAGTGTGTTGATTTTTTTGATTCAAATTTTTAACTGTGTGGGTTATGGTTGTTTATTTTTTGTGGATTTGCCAAATCGTTTTGTATTTATTTGTTTGGTACATTTTTATTCTTAATTTAAGTTAACAGGCCATTTCGTATAAACCTGTGGCTTCATGGCCCTTTCAATCAGCTATAGTTTAATGCTGTTGTATGTGTTGCTATTAAAATCTAACTGTCAATCTAACCACCAGACCTTTCGAAATATTAATAACTTTTTTTTTCATGTGTAGAATCTCCCTGTGAAGTAGAAATGAGTTGTGATGAATTCACACTCCACCTCTTCTCTAAGGTTCGCTCCACGTCTGACTGTGATAAGGTGTCGACCCCAAACTGTTCAGAAGCACCAGCACACAAGATTCATGTTGATCTGAAGAGCTCCCAGTCACAGAGTGGGTGGTGTTAAGTGGTCAAAAGAGACACGGCTGCATCAATCTACAGTGAGAGGGTCAGTCGCCTGCTGCACCGTGTGGTTTAACCCTCTTTGTTGTCATAGCCACATCCATTTGTTTTAAAAATTTCAACGTGGAAATATAAAGAGCGGAGCACAAGAACATTGTGTTAACTGTGTGCTGTTGTGATGCCTGATACACACGATGTGTAGCACGTTCCTCAGACAATCAATACATCAATGATTTTAACACGGTTTCACTTCAGTTGCACATAATATAATTTACAGGAGACACCTATTGATTTAGTTGCTTTGTGTCATTTGAAGCTGCCACTATTTCTACACACGTGTCTCACTGGTTCTAGTCTAAAGGATTTTAACTTAGTTCCTGTAACGACGAATGAGAACCGGGATTGGAGATCAGATCAGAAACACAACAAGAATCAAGCTTCTGTTAAACAAAAACATCACATTTCTAAACACATGCATGAAGAATTTTTATTAGAAGAGTATTTATATATATAACAATTTTATATATATATATATATATATATATATATATATATGTATAAATTGCTTATATTGTATATATATGTATAGGTGTATATTTCCGAACAATAACGTCACAGTTCAAAAAGGAGAGGGAAAATATTGATTTATGTAATGATCTCTAAAGTTTAGAATTTAAATTATTTATATACAAACATACCAAAGTGAATTAATTGCTATTTAAATCATGTTATTCTGAGGTTTAAACATTGATGTTACCTCAGAATACATCACAAACCTCATTTGTACAAAAGATGCACAAAACAAAATGCTTGCTAATTTCATGCAGGATCCCTTTCACCCCTGTTATTTGTTGCCCTCTGGGCAATTTCAAGCAGTGCAGTTCCTCTCATGCCCTGCAGTGGTCCTCGCTTTACGTCTCATCTGCACCTGACCTCCACACTCTCCTGTGCACTTAGTAGCTGCTCTCAATTCCCTGATCATCCCCTCAGTGATGAGAAGCATGCTTTCAGTCAGTCACCAGAGAGACAGTCTAACTTCAGCACTAATGTTCGTTCCTGTCTTTTTAAACCTTAACATACTTCATGTGACCAATAGTTTGACCCCCGCTCATTGTACAGGTTGCTCTCACTTTTTCCCTCTTACACAACCACACGTTAACCCGACGCTGAAGAATTATGATTATACAAGTGCGGCAGGCCCTTTTGACTATTATATAAATTTCAGCTGTTATTTCTAGGGTATGTGAGCAATAACTTTTTTCCTCACTGTCAATTTAAACAGGAAACATGAAGGCAGCCCCACAAGGCCTCAGAAGTGAACGCTGTGGGAGGAATCACTGCACTGAGGAATCCGTTTTTCTCCAGTTGTTATTCAGCTCTCTTCAGAGGAAGCCTGCATCACTTTTAGTTATTTCAGCTGCTCGTGGAACAGCGTGAGGATTCTGGGGTCTTTCAGGACCACTCACATCAGCACCTACCACTGTACTTAATACTCTGATGTGAATGAGCCACATTTTAACTTCTGTCTGAAAAACCTCCCTGAGAACTGGAGGAAAGGAAAGAAGGAAGACAGACCTCCTGAACTGGAACCATATTGGTAATTTGTTGGAATAATACTACACAGATTGACTCAAATGTAAAAAAAACTATAGGTTGGCTCAGGTCTTTATGAAGATTGTTATTTTCTCTTAAGGTTGCATGTTCGTTTTATATTAAAACTAAAAAGATTTCCCCTCATTTAACCACATTTAAATTCACTAGATTCAGATTTGTATTTGGTTCTGCACCAAATTGCACACACTCATAAATACAAGTCCCATAAACATGTCTAACATCCAATTTTACCATCGTAAAAATATGCAAAGGGTCGTACCCGACTTCTGCTCATTCTCGAACATAATGAATAATCCTTGTATGTTTAAAGGTCTTCTACACTTGTTAGTAAACAACCACCATCAAATTTTCGAGACATACCATCAATTGTGGGCCTTTGCATCATTGGGGGTTTTCAGTCTTTTCCTGCAGGACCTTCTCTGCTAAGCCTGGCTCACCACAGGCTGATCAGACCTGGGTGTGAGTCCCTGACATCTTGGGGCCCAGTTGGGGTCTTGCCTCCTGATCCTGAGTGATTGGCTGCAGCATCCGGATGTTTCGATGACAGTCTGGAGCCGGGCTTGTCCATGGATTCCAAGATCTTGATGGACCTGATGGTGGATGCTGTAGTAACACCCCTGCAGCCAAACCTCCACAGGGTGGACTCCTGCTCTCCAGCCTCGTTGTTCTGCCTCAGAAAACCATGGGGACAATTTGTGAGGAGGTTCCCCTGCTTGTACAAATGGAATGATAATGTGGAGGGCAAGGCATTAGTATCAGTTCTATTTATTTCCATTGTTGTAGCCATGCATTTCAGGGCCTATCCTCCACGTGTACCTTCCTAAACATGTTGAGCCACAGTTCTTCTCCTTTCACGCAGAAGGAGACAAACCTCTCGCTGCTAAAAAACAAACGAGCACAAGGAGCAGACCTCACTGAACTCTCCTCCTCCATGTCTCTGCCTCAGCGGCGAACATGGAAGGAAAGGCAGAAGACGAGAGGAAATAGTCGGGGAAGCAGCAGGAGAGGGGGGGCACGAGCCTGATAATCAGTCGGAGACCGGGGGAAGAAAATGGCGCAGTTGAGAAACAAGAAGACGGAAAGGAGTGGAAGAAAAGAGATGAATCATATTTGAAGTCACAAACATGAGCCACATGGGCTGAGCAGCCGGAGCATTTTGATTTCCCTCCAATTCCAGCCGTCAATCTCGCTGTTCTTTTTGTGGAGAGATCCTGGCTCTGGGAAGTGACAGAATCTGAGCGTGAGAGTGAGGCACAGGGCTGATTAGTTCAAATGTGTTGGAGGAGGAAGTCGAACAGTTTTGTTTTTCTTCTCACACATATTTGGATAAGTTTGATGAAGAATCGTGAGAGTGGGATGTACTTGGCACCTTCATGATCCTCGAATCTGTGTTTGGTGTGTGTGGAGTGAATAATGCAACGACGTGGATGGGAGACACACGTCCTTTTATTTGTAGATTCTTTTTTTTTAAATATGCTCGACAACTCTGTCTTTAATTTACTGTAAAAGCTTTTACTTATGATGTATACTACAGAACTTCCCTTGATGGATGGATGGATGGATGAATGGATGGATGGATGGAGAGATGGATGGAGGGATGGGTGCAGTGAGGACTGCAGCACTGAGGAATAATCTTTGAAGGTATATTTCCCTCTAAGCTGCGAACTCCTTCAAAATAGAAAACATTGAACTCCAGTAAAGCTGCAGATTCCTGGAGAGAGATACAGCTTTGTTAACAAAAGTTATCCATAGAAAAGTAGTTCATGAAAAATATTCACCAAGATTTGCAGGTGCATTTGCATCGTTAAAAAAAAAAACTGAGTATATTCCTGTGCAATATCACTAAAATTGTAAAATGACTTAAAACAATATAATGTTAAACATTGTATTATGTAGGTTTGGATGTGGTTCAGGACAGTTAAGGTAATTTTTCTAGTTAAAGTCTTCTGGAGTATTTCCAATTCATGCCACGTCTTCTCCATTACGTCCCAGAGGCAAATATGATTTGCATATATATGTTTTAATCCACTGCAATTATCTGACAGTATTACTTACTTCTAAAATTATTATTCATAATTTTATATCATAGGAAAAAACAATCAATAAAATATTTGATATTTGATATTACCATATATCTGCCCAAAGCACAAAATCATACTATCTCATTCCATCCTAAAATTAGATAGAAATTAATCTCTGATTTAAAAAATAAGGCCATCCAGAAAATATCATTTTTAATACAGCTTTCATTAAGCTTCTTTTTTACTTTTGAGATTGAGATGATATATTCAACATTATTGGAGTATATTGCTACATTTATATCACCTATTAACCTACATAAAAAGAGGAAAAGCACGTAGGATGACCTTCATTTCCAGCAGTCCCGTTGTGCCTTTGAGGAGTCGACACAAGTCTATGAATGAGCTCAGTGAGTGTGAATCCATTTTTCCCACGGTTCGACCGTTACCTCTCCACGTCGGCATCGATCTGTGTCCTTGGCTCCAGTCAAATTCATTAAGACACGTAAGTGGGGGAAAAAAATAAACTCAGGGAAAATAGTTCATAACGCGCACAATCCTGTTCGAGGTATTGTTTTCCACTTGCTTGTCAGGGTCAGTGGATTACACAGGGATAATGTGTGTTTCTTTAACGCATGCGTGTACACACTTTCAGATGCACACACACACACACACACACGTATTCGTATGCCGATCAAAGTCTTTCTGAGAAAACAAAAAAAAGATCCACATCATCAGAAGATGACCTTGATTATTTCCCTGTTCTTTCAATGCTTTGAGTTTTGTTTCCTCCCATGGACTTTTGATCCTGTGTCTTGCTGCTCATCAGCCTCGTTGAACTGTCACTTTATGTTCATGACCTTATTCTACAAGTAAACGTTTGACCTTTGACCTTAGAACATTCACTAAGTTACCTGAGAATTCAATCCACAATGTTAGATATTCCTCTGGCACCTAACCCTAACCCTCTTAAGAGGTTAAACTATTTTGTTAGATATTGATAAGCAGTATTTTTGACCCACTGAATACCATCTGGTTTATTGAACCTGTGCAACAACTGGACTATAAAAACAAGGTGGGATTTAATGTGAGGTTGTTAAACCAATAATTAAAATAAAACAAAACTCATGTCATCTACTTCTGCTAGAACAACACATCATCATTTCTGGATTTCCTTTTTTTTGTCATGGTTAAAAGAAACCAATGCTGCCTATTATTTTTTACAGGATTAAAGTTGGCGTTTTCCACAGTGATCTCCTCAACCTGAAGCACATGTGGTTCTATATAAACCTCATTGTGCTGAGCTAAGCTAACTAGCCACTGGCAGTAGCTTCATATTTACTGTACAGATGTGAGAGGGGTCAAAATCTTCTCATGTAATTCTTGGCAAGAAATCAAATAAGTATATTTCCCAAATTGCAAACATTTTTCTTTTAAAAGCAGAGGAAGCTTGAGCAGAGTTAATGCACATCATTTATAACTCTTGCACATAATTTATAACTCTATATTACTGGCACTATTACCAATCTCTGCACCTTAAAACCGCACGTAACTCTTTAACTGTATATATTGTTTTTTTTTTTTATATTGTTATAATGTTCGCTATTGTTGTTTTTAATTTGTTGTTTGTAAAGTGCACCAACCACACCAAGGCAATTTCCTGTATGTGCAAATATACATGGCAATAAAAATAATTCTGATTCTGATTCTAATTCTGATTCAAACATATCTAAGAAATTCAGAGACCAGCTACAACACATTATTCCTAATTTTGCAAAGTGAGACGGCTAAAGACCGGAGGATTCCTCCCAGGATCACAACTTGTACGGTTTGGCTTCTCTTCAGGAAGTGAATCTGTCCATTTCTGCAAATAAAACACCTGCTGTCACAGATGTTGAACATATCATGACAGGTGTGTGCATCTGTGTCCTGTCTGTCTGTGAGTGTGTTAAGTTTGACATTGTGTGTTTGTAGCCACCTGGTCACATTGTGAGCTGAAGAGGTGAATGTGCATATTTGCATGAAATTGAAGGGGAGGGAAAAGCACCAATGAGAAACATCATTTTTCACACACTTGCTTTTGCTTAAATCAGCATGTAAAACGCAGATATGGCAAAAAAAAAACACATTACCCACTGAGCCGTGGAATTTATATTAACTTGTGATTTCTGCTTATTTTATGAAAATGTACATGAAGTGAATAAACTGGTTATCGGTCCCTTTTCTCTCCGGTTTTCCATCATCACTTGAGTTTGTTTTCTGTATGTACACATAATTACTTTCTCTACTGTGTTAATGATCACAAGAAGTATTTGTATTTCGTGTTTCAAAAATACAAGAGTAATCGGTGGTACTTTATTTCATTTCCACAAAGGAAATATTTAATATCATTTAATGAAAGTGATATAATGGATCATCTGGAAGTTAAATTAACCGACTTTTTGCCCAAAGACACACACATGGTTTTCCTTTTGCAACTGTTCATGTATTTAAATCCTCTTTTTTCTATCCTCTTTGCAAACTCACACACTCACACACACACTTTGCCTTAACCCGCAGAAACACACACACACACACACACACACACACGCTTTATGTTCCTGAAGTAACGAAACACATTTAGTGCAGCACTGAGGGTTTTGTAAATTAGGTTGAGAAATCATTACTGGAAGTCTAAGCATGGCAGCGATATTAATCTGCTTTATATAACACACTGCAGACCCACTGTGGGAAGCTCCTCACCTCAGCACTCCGAATGGGATTGTGGATCGATTGAATCTCCATCTAAGATATTAAAGAGGGCTAAAGCACCGTCACCTGGGAGCGTTTCCCCGTCTCCGTCGGCCTCTCCTGAGAGCCGGGTTATCTTCGCGGCCCTCTAATATCTTGGCTGCTGCTAATAAGTGAGCTGCTGACAGGAACTTGTTAGAGACGGCAGCTTTACGACCGTTAGTTCATTGTAAATCCTCCGTTTTGTGGACCAGCGTCACTGATGATGACGAGTCTGAAGATAGAATCCTGGAAACTCCAAGGTCAGAAATGTGCTTGTGCTTTTTTATTAGCCATGTTTGCCTTGTGAGCACAGCAGCTCACCTACTGGCCATATGTACTATACATGTGCACATGTACATGTTAAATGAGTATTCCATCAACTGGCTTAACTGAAACCAATCTTACCAGAAACATAAACACAAATATCAGTAATATAAGAACGACCTTAAATGACAGAAACCACCTTTGAAACTTAGACTTTTTCCCTTTGGTCCGTGTCTCACCTGCTCACAGGAAGGAGCTGGTATTGATGACCTTTACTGCAGCCAGCCACCAGGAGGCGACTGGGACGCTTTAGCTTCACTTTCATGTCTTTCACCGCCATGTTGTTCTTCCATACTTACAGTCTATGACTAAAACTGAAAAGAATTTCAGGATTTGCTTTCTGAAAATAGAAAACACTTCTCAGATCATGGTATGAGTTGTAGAATGTGAGGCCCTCGAATCAAAGGCTGGATGGTGAGTATCTGCCCCGAGTGTTAAATCCTGAGGTCGTGGACATCCGACGTACCAAATGGACACTGGTTATCGGTTAGACTCTCAATAAGATCTACAGGCAGCAGTTAAAAACCTTTGGACGCCATAAACCTCCAGGATAACGACTGTGTGGAGGAAAAGCTAAATGTCTCTTCATTTGGCTGCAAACATGTTTTCCACCTTGGCCCGGACCAAGGTTCAGTTCTTCAGTTAGTACTTCAGGTGGATTTGAACTTTTAACCTGAGTATTGAAAGTTGTGACAACTGCTCCGGCCTCAGTCTGTTTCGAGTCAGAACACGGAGTCACTTTTAGAGCACAACACTTTAATATGACGGAAGCTTTCACTCTTATACCGAACAAACCAAAGAGAAAAAAGTCTTTAGATCAGTAAAAACTCGGATCTCATCTAAACTTTCATCTTTAAGTGCTGCTTCGGTTAATTACTTGAACTCGGTTGTTGACTGTTGCACAAAGCCCTGATATCTCCAGGCTGGATTTAGATCTTCAAACATCCGCAGCACGAGAAGAGCCTGGACTCTGTGGAGAACGTATATATCCAGTTTGAGTTTGTGCCGTTTGTCTATTTTTCTTTTTGTCTTTCTCCGCTTGGCCCTCCCACACACGACTGTTTTCCCCCCCCTTTTCCCTCGATGACCTGCTGTGCATATATCCGTACACCCCCCTCCTCCCCAGGATTATAGCGAAGTCCATCCGCTGTGTTCGGCCGTTCGAAAACCGGACATAGGGACATCTTTAATTGGCCCAGATATAGCCGAGGAGACCAGGCTGGAGAAGGAGGGGCAAGGGATGGAGGAGGAGGATTTAGCACCAGTGTTTATTTGTATCAGGGATGAAGATGTGCGATGCTAATGCACTAATACGTTATCAATCAAGGTCGCAAATAAATTAGAGGTTCTGTTCCTATATAAACATTATTATGAAGCAAGATTTATCTTTCTACTTCACAATCATCTGATTAATCACATATTTGTTAACGATCTGTCAGCGAGCAGCAAAGTCACTGAACCTTCCCTTGTTTCGCTATTTGTTGATTTCAAGGACTTTTGTTTGACCTTGATTATTGCGGGAGTATCAGACCTTGTCAATCGCTGGATTTTGATATTAAATGTTTAAGTTGTGCTACGCGACTCCATCTGAACCACTGACACCAGTTAGTTTCGGTCTGTGGGCTGAAGGCTGAATGGGGAGTGACTGGTTGGTTGACTTCACTGACGAAACCAACGGGATCTCGGAGCGACTGAACACCCGACCAGCTGATTAACTACCCGGCTGATGAAATGATCACACATTATCCCGCTGTCAATTTATCCAATCTCGTCTCATGAGCTCATTATTCGGCTAATTTGTTAGCTGCTCCAGACAACCTCTGAAACTACGTACGTCTAATTAGAGAGACAAATGCTACCTGAAGTCTCTTAACAAAGACTGATGAGCACTTTGTCTCCTAATGCTGCGATCGCATGCGTGCAGGCCTCATCCATGCACTGTCTGTGTTTGTGTGTCTGTTGTTTGGACCAGTTCAAAACTAAAATGTCAAGGTTTCGTGATTTTCAGGTGCAACTCACTGTCTTTCTGTTTCACTCTCTTTGATTCACATCTGATTATTCCCAGTATTGTTCCCAATGTGAAAACTGGTTGGTAGCAAAGTGCATGATTAAAAAAGACATAGAATCAAATACTGTTGGAAAGAGCGTGAATAAAAGAAAGAATAAATGAAAGCTTCTGAGGTTGTGTGTTTGTGTTCTGCTATAACCTTTTGTGTTTCACTGTACTGATTTCCTACTTTACTCAGAAACACAAGTACCCTCTGTGTCCCCGAGGTACTTCAGTGTGCAGGAGTGCAGACACACACACACAACACACACACACACACACACACACACACACACACTAACACACACTAACACACACTAACACACACACACACACCAGGCAAAATGTCTTGTCCCAGGAGTGTATGTTTCCTGTTGAGTGGGATTACACGAAGCGGTAACCATGCCTCCATATGGAATCCCACCCCCCCTTCTTTCCCTCACACACACAAACACACACACACGCACACAAAAACATGCACACACACAAACGCAAAATACCATTCACTGAATATTCATAGCAAGCTGTTGCACCCCTGGTCTCAGCCCAAATCTGTGTGAGGTTGTGTTTGTATGTGTGTGTGTCTGTGTCTGTGTGTGTTTGGTGAGTGTGTGTGTGTGTGTGTGTGTGTGTGTACGTGTGAGAGAGAGAGAAATAAATAAATAAACAGGTAAACTCTCATTCCCCTAATATCCCCCCACTGCCCCTTTATTTGTCTTTCGTTCTCTCACCAACACACATGACAGACACACATGTGCACACTCTAACACAACTAGAATAGAGGGCTGCGTTCTCTCGTGTGTGTTTATCATGTTAAACATAACAAATGTTCTGCTATTTTAATTTGTTCACTCGTGTGTCTTTCTCTTCCACGCACACAAAGTAATAAGAGATACAAACACACAAAAAGGCAGATGAGGTGGACTGAAGAAGACGAAAAAATAAAGCTGTAAATTACAGAACGTCTTTCTTTGTGTGTCTGTGTTTGTGTATTTGCATGTGTGTGGCAGGAGACAGTCCAGTTGGCTGCAGGTGGCAGCTTGCCTGCCGCAGCTGTGGAGGTTTAACGGCTCTTACCGGAAGCTTACCGCCTCAGTCAGAGCCCGGTGAGCGGCCCTGTCGGCGGTGAACGTGTCACGATGGCAGGCGGCTGACAGAACGGCCTGACTTACTCCAGTAAACATTCACTGAAATCTCTAAAACAAATAACTTCCCTCAAATAAGTGTCGGGGGAAACAAAAGTTTCACCACAACCAACTGCTTCGACTCTTTGGCATGAGTTAAGGTGGAACGTTTATACAATATGTTTACTACTGGGACGTTTGGGACATTAAAGATAGCCACACAGTTGATGCTGGTGAACACCGGTGCCAGAGAGGATCTTCTCTTTATGTTCCTGTTCCTAAAGGTACTTGGCGTCACTGTAGTGCTCTGACTCCTGATGTCACATCCCCCCCCCCCCCCCCCGACACAAGCCACACCTGAGAATGTAACTGTACAGATTTGTATGAAGCATTATCCATTCAGTGGAATTTGATGCAAGAGGGTTAGTTTATTGATATTTTTGTAAAAATACTTGATTAAAAATCGTCTTGATGAGGAAAGAAAACAGAGTTAGCCAGTAAACCAGTCGGACGTTTTCTCAACAACTGGTTGTATTGGTCACTTCTAATGGTTCATAAATATTCATTGCTGTCTGCTGTGTAACATGAATAACACTTTCATACTCTACCTCTTCCGTAAACATGATTTTGCACCTGAGTCGTGTCGAGAACATTTTGGTGGTGAAGACAACAACTCCCATGATGCCTCGTTGCTATATGACATCATCAAACTAGTTTTTTTTTTTTTTTTTTTTGATTGGGAGATCCCTGGTGGCCTAAGTTACATGTTATGCATTTACATATACACTTACCTTTGCAATTAAGATAAATTATAATTATCATCTACAGAACAAAAATAATAAAATCTGATTTTGCTTCTGAACATTCAACTGAACTAATGAATAAGCAGCAGTGACAAGGGAATTAGAAAGTGGAAAAAATGAGATCGCAATGGAAAAGAAAAAGGCCTTTTAATATAAAATTTTTTTTGAAAAAACACACAGTTGCAGAACAATCATAATATTTGTGTATTCAAGTTCATTAATAGATAAATCATCAAAAAATAATTATAGCATTAAACACAGAGTTGATGCACTTTTTTTTACAAAATAACAAGTGTTTAAATTCTTGATATTGAAAAGAGTTGAATTATTTTTCTTCTTTCATAAGACATGACCCAAGCTGCATCTGTTTGAGGGGGGGGGGGGGGGGGGGGGCACCACACAGCAGCAGGGACAACTGATTCACTTTGAAGAGCTGTCTCCAACATGGCAGGTCCCCGTAATGCTGATGATAGCTGAGTGACTTTTAGGCTGGATCCCAAAATCCAAATTCGTCTCAGTGAGAGACAGACACAGAGAGAGGAATACACGTTACATGATTCTGTTGTGTCACTGTGGACAAATTGGTAGAAGGTGGTGGAAGCTGTGGTCCAGACACAACTTCACATTAAACACACATACACACCGAAACCATCTGATGTAGTTACAAACAAATGAAACACACAGACATTGATTTTCCAGACAGTCCCTAAATTATTCTTCAGAGAATACTATCCTGAAGAAACTGCTAAAATTACAAACACACACACATATATAAACACTAAATTGGACTTAAACAAGCAAACACTTTAATACTATATTTGTGGGTACACTTTGACCCCTATTTCTGTTTCAGCGAACTCGTATCTGATGACACAAACTACTTCCAACTTCCCTTTGACTTACACCATTAACTTCCTGGATTGTTCAGCTCCTAATTGTTTCCTTTTGACTGAATCAACACAGACATTCATTAAAGAGAAATTAATTAACATTTGAACCAACTTTTGTTCAATTACCAAAGTACGAAAAGCTTAAAAATGTTTCTGGTGGAAAACTAAGCAAACAAAGCAACAGACACTCACAGAACATCTGGTGCCTGGCACTTTTTATAGTGTGCCTGACGAGGCGTGACCAGACGCCACGGTAACGACAGAGACCAACACCTCGTTAGGCCCTCGTTAAGCTCGTTAAAGCCCCGCTCATTATGTTTCCTGCTAATGAGGCTGCTTGGAGGTGACTGAGCCGTGGAGGGATGTGGGAATGTGTCGGCTTCCAAATGGAACAAGCTTCCGCGTGGCCTCGGAAGGAGAGAGAGAGAGAGAGAGAGAGAGAGACAGGGGGATGAGAAACAGGAAGTCAACAGAGGGTGAGAGGAGGGGACAGGAAGTCAGAGGAAGATGGAGGGATGAGGAAACTGTGAATGAAAAGGAAGAGGGAAGGAGAATGCTCTTTGTGTTCTTGGTCCTTTTGAACTTACGATGTAAAGGTCTTGTCTTGTATTGTCTGTTAAAGATGTGATGAAGAAAATTGCTCCACACAGATGTTTCATGAACGATGGTTGAATTTCACCAGAGTTCATTACAACATAGATGTGTCAACAAAGAAGATTCCTGCTCCAATGTAATAATAAGAACTTTATTTAAAGTTTTAAGTCAAGGGTCAATATTAAAGGACAATATTCTTTTAAAAGAACTCTAAAATACATAAATAACACAAAAAATATTCGTTTTTGAAGTCTACTACATGATGGAACTTCACATGGCATTGAACTACAGCGGGTTCATCACCTTTTTGGTCCCCTGGAAACAATTCCACTGAGAGAGTTCAACACACGTGTGCAGTGTGTTGAGCTCTCTCAGCCACCATACTAATGTGCCAAATGATATTTTCCTGTAAGAAATAGTGCCAGTCCTATTAAAATACTGACATGAGAAAGAGCAGTGCAGTATTTCACGTTTCATTGCGCATGGTGTTGTGGAGTCTGGCAGCGGTGGGAATGAGGGACCTGTGGAGTGGTTCCTTCTTGCAGCCTGCTGCTCAGAGAGCGGCTCAGCGCCCCCACAGTGTCATGGAGGGGGGGAGAGGTATTGTCCATGATGGAGTTCAGCCTCAGTAACATCTTCCTCTCACCCACTTCCTCAGTGGAATCCAGAGGGCAGTCCGAGAGCGAGCTGGCTCCCCTCACCACTTTATTTAATCTTTTTCTGTCCCCGTGCATCCTCAGCCTCGGCAGATTCATCCACCACGGTGTCGTAACAAGTCCTTCATGGTGTCCTGCAGCCTCACAAGGACCTCAGCCTCCTCTTGTACAGGACGTCTGTGTGAGTGGAGCAGTATTTGGGAGAACTTCTGTCATGGTTTAGTTATCGATATGGGTTTCTGTTGTTTACCTGCTGCGTTTGAGCATCATCCAGTTCATGTAACTGGTCGAAGGGGAGTATACTGGGGAACCTGTGAGCTGTTTTGCCAAATCTCTTTGATTATTGTTGGTGTTTCTGCTAAAATGAACTTACCTTATAATAAATATTCTTTCAAAGTATTGGCTCAAGATGGAACCAAAAAAAACATCGACATAAAATACACTAGATCTACAGCAGTACATTACGAAGCAATTGAAGGAACAAATCAAGATCAAGGAAACACAATAGACCAGTGATTAATCACAGCAGCTCATCTCAATGGGCCGTGCTAAACAGAATTCGTCCATTGATTACTCTTCTTCACCAAAAGATGACTTGCAAATGTCAGGAGAGAAGGATAATCTCCATTTTCCATTGTGTTCTTTTTCCAAAGTCCTGCTATTCCTGCTGCAAAGCAGCCATTGTCCTCTTCCGGATTCAGAATGTCAACATTGTCCAAGATCCTCTTTGAATAAATTCTGTGCAACAATTGGATGATAACAAGATTCATCAGCATTGCACAGTGATAAATAATCACACAGTGTTTTGTCTGTGCTGCCAAACAGTTGTGTTGTGTTTTTAGATATTTCTATTGTGAAGCCTTTTGTTGTTTGTAGTGATTATTAAATTCTGATGGCACTTAGAGAGGTGACGCTGGTTTACATATAAACAGTTATTCACAAAACTATAAGCAAGTGTTGTGTTATTAGTGTGTGAAATTGTCATCATCCTCTCAACATGCAAACAAACCACAGGAGCAGAGGCTCAGCTACCTTCTGTCTCAGCACAGCTCCGTGGTTGTTGATTGCTTTGTATATTCAATTCCTAAACCCCAAGATCTGACGTCCATCCAAAACTCAGAAAATCACTAAATTGGCTTATTTAAGAAGCTGAAATCAACGAATGTCAGACATGCTTAAGCTTGACCTCGAATTACAACTTTTTGTTTATGTTCATCCTCTGTTTTTAGTAGTTGGTGTTGTTCTGACTGGACTGAGATATATATATATATATATTTATTCAGGCTTGGTATAAAGGACGTCTCAGATTGTGAGTCGAGTGAGCGTAGGCGAAGGCTCCCTAGTAAAGATCTCTCTCAGTATGAGAGCCGGTGAAGATTCATAGATCAAGGAGGTAAACATGGCAAAAGTAAATGTGGACGATTTGACACAGTGGAGAAATTCATCATGCGTCATTTTTCAAAAGGATAAAAAAAGTAGCAGAGATGGCACAAAAGGTCTGGTTGTCCTCCAGCGTTTGTGCCAAGTGCTTTGTGGGTAGCCATGTGCATACATAGAGAGTTGTGTGTTTGTTCCTCGTTATGTGCATAAATGTGTGTTTCTGTATGTGTGTGTGTGTGTGTGTGTATGCCTGCATCTCTTTTTGTGGCACGGGCAAACTGTTTTCATCGGCGCTTATGTGAATCTAAGCGTGTTTTTTGTGTGTGCGCGCCTATGTGTGGGTGAAGCTGAACAAATAAAGCTAGTTTCCTCTTTGATTGTGTTCACAGTGTCAAGCACTCAGTCTGTAATTAGCACACAGACAGCCATCTGTCCAAACAACCAGCTCCAAACAACTCCTGTCCTGCTCCCTCTCCCTGCTACCACAGCATCCATCCATCACTAACTCTCTTATTTGCTCACTCGTCTCTCCATCTGCCTGTGTGACTCTATCTATCTGTGTGCCTCCATCTCAGTCTGTCTCCTCAACCTTTTCTTTTTTTTTTTTTTATAGTTTGCTCAATTTCCAAATCCACCTGCCCGTCCCCGTCTCTTTCTTCTTCTTCTTTCTCATTTTCCATCTCTCTCTGTTGGTGCAGAAAAAGTCTGGACAATTTTATCCCAAACCCTGAACCGTGACGTGAGGGCTGGATCTGGATCTGCTCCTGTCTGGTGACGGTGCACTGTGCTCCGTGGAACCCGGAGGAACTCGCCAAACTGAGACGGGCCGGCGGTAATATTACACAGTGGCATTTATGACCCAGAAGAGTAGTGATGGCAGAGGAGTGAAAACACATTCATATGGTTTCTTCACCGTCAGCAGTAATCAATCAATATGCTTGCACCACCTATCAACAGTATCAATAGCAGGCGTAAGTCATTCTATAGAACACGCACTATGAGTAAGAGGCTTCCTCAACTTCTAAAGTCTGTGGAGATGCTTTAAATCATTTTTTAAGGAAGTGCTGTCGGCACGTAGTGACTTCTGTTCTCACCAGTTAATCACCTCGACCCGTGCTGCAGCAGTCAGCAGAAACATGTCCAGGTATCAGCACGTGGACTTAGTTATTCTGGGTTCAACCAAGAGTGTTAAAGCGCGTGATTTGTTTCTACAGGAAGGGGAATTAAACACTGAACGCTGCAGCTAGCAACAGTTCACAGCTGTATACTGGGGTCTTATACACATGCAAACCAAGGCTGTTTGTCCTATTAATTAAGATTAAGATCTTTAAGATCTTAATACATAGCGCCCCCTAGCGGTATTGGTATTATAATTGTGTAATATTGGCGGGAACAAAGAAGAGCTGTAGAGTGATCAAGTTGAGACTGAAGAGGTGGTCGGTGATCTGGGGTCAACAAAGCATTGGAGAGCGTCCTCTCGTCCGTCAGCAAATCATCTTTTCTGGTGTCTCTCAGCTCGGTGTTGGTTTCGTTTTAACATAAACGGACAGAAACTAAACCAGAAGACCTTGAGGTTTGTTAAGGAATTGAACTATTCAGCATCACACCTCACTTTGCCCCTTCTCTGTCTCTCTGTCCTTTTTGCCGTCTTGCTGGTTTCTTGAAATCCAATAAAAAGAACAAGAGAAAAGGATCACTCTGTGACTGGGATATTTTTCTCTTCCCACTAATGGACAGGTTCGGGTGAAGCTGCAGTCTCACCAAAGTCCTCCTGGTGAAATCTACTTACATGGAGTAGGTAAAGCAGCGGGGGGGCGGAAAACAAGTCATGTCGTTCCAAGTCAAATCACGGAGGTCTCCTGAGGACTCACCTGGAACTGCTTCATACTTTATGCAGCACAGATTATGCATTTGTCTCCGCTTGTGTTTTCTTTATTTTCTGAGATGAGGAGGTTTTCAAAAATTGTGTTGCTAAATAACATCACAGTTCAATACATCATTACTTTGAAATACACACACTTATATATATTATTTTGGGATTGCTCTATATTGTTATGGCTTAACTTGAAAATGGTCCAAAGATGCGTAAGTTATTCTAGCTGTAGGTAATTTTGTAAACATTCCACTTTACTTTGCAGAACACTGTCTTCACACTGAGCCACTTTGGATCTTTGATTTTTGAAATACTCATTGTAGTACTTTCTTATCAACAAGATGCATGACTTATGGAAATCAGATTTATGGGGTAATTAAAAGTGTGTATCGCTCATGTATGACTAGCATATCTTTGGAAGAGCAGTTTTTATATGGAGTTGGTATCTTGATCCATATTTATCTATGTTTACATGATTATTTCATGGGTTCGTTTATGAATTGTGCGAAACCAATTCTGTGTCTGTGGCTCGTTTCTCTGGCTTGATAAACATAGTGAATAAAAGTCTTTTCATACATATTTAATTTTGAAACCACCCCCATAAAGCAAACTTACTGGGAACTAATTCAAAATGGTAATTGAAGATTTTAATTGATTATAGCCAGAGTTTGATAAAAGCTGAAACCCAATTTGCTGTAATCTTCCTCACGATCGTGTTCTAATGATTTCAAATTAGAAAACAGCCATTTTAACAAGTCCTTAATTTTTCAAGGGCTTCTCAGTTGTACAGAACATCATCATTCTGTGATTGTTACAGCACTTTAATACATCTACAGTCAGTGGTTTAAGGACTGTGAGTCACTTTATAGTTTTGTAGAAGAAAGTTAAATGTCAGTGTGAGAAAAAACAAAAGTCTTTGTGAGAATAATATTGAGTTGCAGCGGCCGCTTGCTTATGCTCAGGATAAATGATCCAATATGACAATATCCTTAATTCAGTGTGTTGGGGCCAAATTGTCATCCCAGAGTGTGTGGGTGTGTGTGTGTTGTTGCTCCTGTGGGACACAATCACAGGCAAATGAGTGTAATTAAGTTGCCAGTCGCGCCAGGCTTCTTTCGAGAATTAATATTTACCGGCCACATGTGTGTATGAGTGTGTGTCTGTGTGTAAGAAGTGATATTAGCATCTTCCTGATGAGTCACCTCCCGTCCCCCCCCCCTCAACAGGTGGCAAACACTGAGGCCCCCTGGGTAATGTGCCCAGCAAATTGGATGTTTGTTTGAATCACTAGTCTGTGTGTGTGTGTTTGCCTTCGGGTAGGTGACATCTATCTAACTGACTGTTTATATCTGTGATAGGTTGAAATGTCTCTTAGTTCATCAGTTCCTCTTTTTCAAATATCTCTGCAGTAAATTAGGTGTGGGCATATGTGTGTACTTCTCCTTAATTATTGGCAATATTGCTCTAATTGTAACAGAGAAACATCCATCACTTCCATTTTTCGGCAGAGAAATTGTCAAACTCTGTATTTTTCTGTAGTTTATCAAAAGAATGATCCCAATGTGAACTTCTTATATTCCACATGTTCAATAAGTTCACACAGCTGCATCACTATAGGTCCTGCAAGCTGTAAGTTGTGCTATTTGTCTGAAGATCTGGAGTCAGTTTAAGATCATTCAGATAGCGATCAAGCTGCAAACATTCAGGCAATTACACGACGCATCCTCCGCTCCAAACACTCAAAGCTCATTAACAAGGATTAGAGCGTGACTGAATGAAGCATGGTTCTGCAACCGCACGGCTTGTTACCGCTCTTCATCCTTCCTGATGGAAATCAACTGTAAACACCAATCGGCAACTTTGCAAGTGGTGTCTCATGCAGGTCGAGTCCGGGCTGTCGTCTCAGTGAAGGGAAGAATCATAGTGTCCATCCTATTTGAAATTACATAATACAGTTCTTCACTGTTCACAGACTGCTATCCATAGCCCAAGATAAAAAAAAAATGATTTGCAATGTAATATTGTATAATATTTCTTGTGTGTTACTCTTGGACTCGTGAAGGAAACACAACCAAAGAATCTGTGGAGCCATTTGCGGCCCTTCCTCTCGTCCATCCACTGATGACACTGGTTAACTTTTGAGGATCACAAGAGCTGGGGGGGGGATGTTGTTCAGAGGACATGGCGTCAGTCTATCACGCCGATGACACGTTGAGGCATCCAGTTGAATCTCTTGACCATCATTCCACCCTGCTACTTCCTGGAATCACATATCCTCAGCCAGATAATGGTCAAAGGAGGGACAAAAAATGAAGAGCACAGTGGGGCTGCTGTTATTCTGCCAGTAAACAAAGTGGTAAACTGATAAGCATGGTCCAATCAAGGTTGTAGAAATGGGAGTTAAATTTAAGATTTCATAGCAAAGGGCTGTAAGCACTTGTGTCTGTTTGAAAGTTCAGTTTTCCCTTTTGCATACATTTTCCCCAAAAAACGGTTATTGCTTTATTTATCATAGGATGATGTGTAGATTGATTTAGGGAAAAGGGAATTACAAAAAGCACAAGGTATAATCTAAAAATAAGTGAGAGGGTGTGAATGCAGTTACCATATATATCAGCTTCTCTAAGAATGGCACTTTCTTAGATTGCATCTTTATCCGCGCACATACTCCCTCTCTCTCTCTCTCTCTCTCTCTCTCTCTCTCTCTCTCTCTCTCTCTCTCTCTCGCTCTCTCTCACACACACACATACACTCGCGCACACACTTTAAAAGACAGACAGACAGACAGAGTCGCATAAAGATAAACAGACGTGGATTGAACACATAAGGTTCATGGTGAATATCAACATTTGTTGACAGCAGGGCCTTTGTGCATTCTCTTCGACATTAGGCAGAGAAATGTCTGTAAAATGGAATCATGAATCTGCAGGGATTGTTCATTGAAGTGGTGAAAAGCTTCTTACAGCGGCGCTGCTCCCACTCTCTGTGGCGCCGTCAGGAGCTGACAATAAAAATGCAGAAAGAAAGCGGGGTGCATTTGAGCTGCACTGACATTCATTTCCGAGGGGTGGCCTGGCGCTCGGAGACCTCCTCTCCAAAAGGTTGCGACTCTGGTTTGCAGCCAGGTCGTGTGGTCGGTCGATTTAACAGCCCCTCATTAGAGACTTTAAATTCCTCACACGCCGGTGTTTCATCCTCACAGGTGTGTCGGCCTCACCATACGTTACCTCTTCTCTGCACCGAGTGGGAGACAACAGACTGAGCATGATTGACAACCCTTTTGGGGAGGATGGGACTCTTTGCAGCTTTACCTTTTTTCATTTACATATCACTTACCAGCACCTGAATATAAGTTGTGAATAATTTCAGACTGTCGGAGCAGTGGTGGTAAATGCTTTGAATCTGGCTACAAAGGAAGGACTTCATCAAAACATGGTGATGGGCCGTGAGTGGACATGGGAGTGAGGAGCTCTCATAAACACATGCACATAATAAAGAGGTTTAAAAAGTAAAGACAAATCATTGGAAAAGGTTTGATTTGTAATCTAATGGAACATTTAGAATCAAAATTTTTTAAATTTCAAATCTATGGGTTTTCAAACGTTGAATGATTGGCTTACAGAATAGGGGTTGGAGTGGGTGTAAGAGCTGTGAGTTAAAACTGTTGTAAACCTCCCATATTGAAACTATTAAACCTTATGATAATCTGTGAAAACCAGATGCTAACACGGAGTTTGATTTCTGGAAACAAGTGAGGAATCAAAGACAAAAGGCCAATGATCCGATGGATTCTGGGGATTCATCTCCGCTTTGCCACGGTTACAACAATAACATGTGGTTAGGACTGTGGACGGGTCGTGGATACAAGATGTCGATCTTCAGTTTCACATTAGAGATGAAAAGAAGTCACCTGTGTGAAAGTCCTGTGCTTTTCCAGCCCACCCCCCTCCACCTAACACAGAGGACAACACCACCTGACTCTCTCCTCTACTCCTGTTTAATTACTACAGGAGCTAAATGTCGACTAACTCTTAGAGTAATTACAGGTCATAATCAGGTGCTTGCATGGACAACCTGTGGGGGTCATTTCATACAGGAGGACCTTTCCTATGAAACATCAAATGTGAGAGATGACGAGGTCTAGAAGCTGCACTCTGTGGGGCTGAAACGTGCACAAACACTAGTTTGAACCATCACATTAAGAATGAGGAGTTTTGTAACGTATAATCTTGTTGCAATTTGACGAAAAACTTGTACTACTTTGTAGTACACGTTAAAAGAGAGTTTTGTGTATTTTTCTTTACATCCCATCATTATTGGGCTCCTCTCCTCTGGATGCCTGGTCACTCAGCGGACTTGAGGGTCACCTCATTCTTCTCTGCCCCGGCCTCACAGTGGAGAAACCAAACTCACTGAAGTCAAGTCATCTGTTGATGCCGTCGAGCTTTGGTTTAAATAGGACTTTAAGGTACAAGTGCATGGATGGAACATTAGTGGGAGCATATATTGGGAAATGATGGTGGTAGATTGCTGATCTCTGGGCTATGGACACCAAGCCATCAATCAGTTTGTCCTGTTTTCGCAGCTCAGACTTGAAACTGTGCAAATCACCCCTTAACTGTGAGTAAGCAAGTTTGCAGTCAATCATTAAAAAGATTAACACAAATAATCATAACCATATCCTTTCAGATTGGACTGTGGCTCCAGCAGGGGGCGTGGCTGAGGGCGGTGACTGTGACATTATGACGTCACAAAGTTGCAGAAATCCTGACGCCTCATTTAAGGAGCTGTTTCTAAATATGTGCATTTCTCAATTCCATGAATACATTCATACTTTTAACAGTATTTATATAAAACCTAAGTCTGCTTTATCATTTAGGAAAAACATTGAAACCTCACTTTCTCCAATATGGGAGGACTTCCTGTTGCAGTGTGTGTGAGCATGAATTATTGTTTTGGGGACCTTTGTGAGGCGTTGAATATTTCCCAGGCCTCGGCTCACAGACCTTGGTTTGGGCAGAAATAGCTTGGACTCAGTTTATGTACAGAAAATAAATCCATCTCTCACTCTGGCTCTGTTCTTCTGCCTCCCACCTCCCGTCTCCTCCTCCTCCTCCTCCTCCTCTGTCCCTCCTCTTGATCTTTCTTCTCCCTTACCAGCCTCCTCTCCATTGTTTCGTGACCCCCCCCTCTCCCCTACTGTATTCCCCCTGTCCTCCTCCTTTCATCCCTCCTTCTTTCGCCGTCCACTCTCTCTCACAGTAATTGATAGCACCCAACGCTGTTATTTCATCCAAAGGGCCCTGTAAACAAAATTGTCTCTGACAGAACCAATATGGAAATCTCCAGCAGTGGGGCCATGAGTTATGGTGTGCATTTTGTGTGTGTGTGTGTGTGTGTGCGCGTGCATGAAGCGGCCAGAAGTGTGCTTTTTTGCATACATGTTCGTGTGTGTGTGTGTGCAAGACGGGAGGATGCTACTCAGTTCTGCGTAATAAACCCTAGAGCAGCTAGTCATTAAGTTGTGTGTGTGTGGTTGTGTGTGTTTGTATGAGAGAGAGAGAGAGTGAAAATGTGGCTTGGTGTGTGTGATAGGAAGGGGTCAGGGCCAAATTGACATCAAATGGTCTAAATTAGCCCCACTTGTCTCCATTGATTTACGCTGGGCAAGTAAATTGCATCCGTAGCGGCGGACGTGGGGAGGAGCGGGGGGGGGGGGGGGGTGTAATTGATCTCAGGCCGCTGCTGGTGTGTGTGATCGCGGTGACAGAGGCTGTACAGGAGATCTGGAAGAGGAGCTTGTAGTAATCATGGCTGCAACATTAACATCGAACCTTCTGCTCCCACCGCTGCTCGGTACATAAACACCAGGTGATCTCTGGACACACTAAAGATGTTATTCACCTTTTAACTCATTTTTAGCAACACTATACATTTTTAGATGAATTAACAAAGCATAGAATTAAAAGAGGATGTTTTTAAGGCTTTGGTGGAAATTCCATAAACTGCAGCACAATATAATTACATATATTGTAGATAAAGTGTCAACCCTCCAGCTATATGTGTTCATCTGAGATATCTTTGATAGAAGTGTGAGTGCGCAAGCAGTTGTTTGTCTACCTCCTCTACATACACACACACACACACACACACACACACACACACACACACACCGCAGCTCTGATTTACTGTTCCTGACAGTGGTCTTGCTGTGCGTTAATAAGGCAACAGAAACCAGTTGGAGTGAGACAGAAAGGTGTCCCCTGTCAGTGACTCAATACACTATGACAGCATGTGTAATACACACACACAAACACACACACACACACACACACACACACACACACACACACACAGTAGGCCATGAATTACACAAAGACTCAAGCTGTCTCCCAAAACTTTCCACACAGACGTCCCTCCTCACAGTCTGGCTGGGCATAAGCTATCAGACATGATCAACGCACATACACACACGAGCGCGCAAACACACATGGACACACAAACACACACGACCGCACACTGTAAGCCTGAGCAGTTCTCCTCACCAGCCTTAATTGGATTCTAATGTATTCAGTTTGCTCCACTGAGCAAAGCGATGGCTATGGTTTTCCAACTGCAGGGAGAGACGGGCCGAGGGAGCGAGGGAGAGAACGTGAGCTGGAAAGAGAGAGAGAGAGAGAGGGGGGGGGGGGGGGGAGGAAATTACAAGTAAATAGGGAGGTTTGTTAGTGGCGCTTATCTTCCTCCAGCCTCTGAGTGGAGTGAATGGTCTGAACAAGCTGTCGACCGATTTCTACAAGAGACATTTGACCCGAAAGAGAGAGAGAGAGAGAGAGAGAGAGAGAGAGAGAGAGAGAGAGAGACAGAGAGAAGCTCTGCCTGTATCGCTCACCCCTCTGTCGTCTACGTTCCTCCCAGCACTTGAATAGAAGGAAGAAAGACGAAGCCACTGCGGCAAACAAACCTCGGCCGCTCACGCACAAACACAGTTTTGACCGCGGACGTCCAAGGAGCACGATGAGTGTCCTCACTCAGTCCCGGGTCTTTTCTGTCCCCCTGTGCTTTTAAATGTTCACTATGAGTTCCGGTCAGTGGGAGGAAGTATCACAATTCGTTTTCTGAGGGGAGTGGAGTTGCACAGAAGCTTCATGATGTCCATGGACTTGTGTACTACTACAAGTGAAGGTTTAATATCTAAACACACATTCACCCTGTTTTCCTTTATTTATTCTTGTCATCATTCATTTTGTTATGGTTTTTAGAATGAGGGGAGGAGACAAACAGCTAAACGCTGGAAGGTGATAGGCCGAGGTCAGTTTGAGGAGTTTGGAGAAAGAACAACAACTTGTTTTCTTTTGTGTGAAGATGATGTGATTTCATTCTCTACACTCCATGAAAGCTTTTGAGTTTTTTGGCCCAGCTCTTTCTGCACAGATCCTTGGTTCCTGATCAAGAGGAAGCATGTCATATGTGGTGGGCGTGTTGACTTGTTAAGTTTGGAGTCTTGGGGGAGTCATTTCCTTCCAGTTGATTGTCTATGGTCCCAAATATCAAGCTATGAAAAACGGTAAACACATTAACTTGATATCAGCTGCTGCCAAATGAACCATCTGGCTGAGCAGTAAGAATCGGGCAGGGGGGGGGGGGGGGGGGGGGGGCTGCTTGGACCCCATGGCAGGCTCTTACAGGACTGCTGACGGCTCGGCTCAGGCTGGAGCACTATTATTATAAGGTGCTGGACAAGCTGGTGGCTTTCTGCCTTAAAAGGGTTGAAGGGGGACTATCAGTCTGTAGTGTTGGTCTCTTGTTTCTATTTTCTTCTTTGGCAGGTGTATGACACACAACCATAGAGACAAAGAGGCTTGTAAAATCAAAACTTTTACTGGGACTCTTATTTTGATATCCCCTAACTTGCCTCTCTGGTTGTCTTACTTCCTGTTTCTGTGATTGTTTGCCCCTCCCTGACACCTATGTCCAGATGCCCCCCCACCCCACCTACCCCTTCTTCACTTCCCTTGAGTACTGTTGACGTGGGTCTTACCTACCAGCCTAATGGAGAAGCTGTATCTTTTTTTTCACATTAGATATTCTGCCTTTGACCCCTCAACACTTCCTCATGCTCTGCCCCAATCCGACCTGCTCTGCTTCCTGAGCTCTAAACCGGAATCACAAGTATTTCTTACGGCCCTGATAACAACTTTAAGATTAAATACTGTCAACGAATTCTAAGTAAGGAGGGGAATTTATTTTTAATTTCATAAATCAGTGTCTCTGTGTCTCCTGAGGCCGGCGGCGATGTGCACCTGATGCTGGAAGTTCAAAAACAAGTCGGCTTAATGTTCACCTGCATGAAGGCACATAACCACAGTGTAGGTTTGTATTGGTCATCAGTTCTTCACAGGCTCTGACTTTGACATTTAAATGCTTGTATAATGAGGGAACTCTGGAGTATTCAAAAACTCCTTTACTTATTCCCCTCCAGTTCTCTCTCTACTCCTGGAGTCAATGCATTGTAAGGGCTGCAGTGGTGGGAGAAGTACTCGAAAAACGTATTACTGACAAATGTATTCAAGTAAAAGTACCATGATAACCTTTCTACCTGACAAAAAGTAAGTACTTGTTTTTAAATATGTTCTATAAGTGTGAAAAGTAAAAGTACTCACTCAGTGTGTTCCTATTCCTTCATGGTGCTGGTCCACTCCTTCATGATGGCTGCGTCTCGCGCATAGGAGGCGGGGTCTAGTGTTATCCGCTGGCTCTGATTGGATCAGTACATCAATTCCCCACTTGTTATTGATTACGTTAAAAAAGTATAAAAAACTAATGTAATCATCTAAAGCAATGTAATAGAAATAGATATTTGCTGATATATGTGCAGGAGTAGAAGTGAATATATAATTACATTTTTTTTCATGAATAATTTTCTTTTACTACAGAAGCTATATGTAGAACTGGAAAACAGATGTTATCCAGGGAAAACTAAGAAACTGTCGTCTGCACAACCTCAAGTCATCACTTCAAATGTGATTTTTTTTTACTTTCTGCATATTTCCATTATCCACCTTCAAAGTAGAGCAGCATTTTTTATATAGGAAACCAAGACAAAGTTCAGCAAGTCCGACAAACACGCCATAAAAAGTGGGACTTGTGTATTTAAGGAACTGAGCTTGTGTGGGACTCATCCTGTGTGAGGTGCAAAAGTAGAGCAGGTCAGTGTCTGTGGTCAGCAACCAGTATCTGAGAACAAGTTCTTCATTTATCCCATAACATCCATTACAGGTTGTATCTGAAGTTCCTCCTAAAACTTCTTCTTAGTGATGTAATGAAGTATGTGCAGCTCCCAGGCTTCCTATGATCGTGACAAATTACAGAAACTTTCATCGCGGCTAAAAAAATAAATTTAGAACAAATGTCTGCGCTGTCGATATTTATTTATAACTGCAGAATTTCCTTCTCATACTTTGATAGTGTAATTCTTTCTGCCTCTAGATGTGAGGAGAATTATCTGCAATTCTTCTTATTCGATGTCAAATTTCCTCTCAACAGCCAGTGGGGCCTCATTGGTATACAGATGCTGTATTTGGACAAATATTGCTTTTTACTGCATGCTTGCTGAACTAATACCTCGCTTTGGCTGAAGCCCCAAGACGAATAGATCAGTTTAAATAAATAAATAAACAAATAAAAAAAAGATCTTTCAAGCTTAAGTCACGGGGAACGCTGCGGCTGGCTGAAGAAGAAAGCCATTCAGTGGAAATTAGAATAATAATTTAAAATGTTGCTGATTTTGGTTCTGCTTCGGAACATTGCGGACGGATGGCGGATGCCCGGACTTTATGGAGGTGCAGTCGCTGTGTGACTGGGAGCCCAGAGAAATGTGTTATTTGCGAGGTGGGGAGAGCGAGTGGAGGAGGAAAAAGAAGCATGCAGGCTCAGCTGAGTTCACGTGGTGGAATCACAGTGAGAAGAAGAAAGGAATTGACAGAAGAATAAAGAAAAAGGATAGATTGACCAAGGAAGGAGGATACTGTTAATTAGGGAGAGATAAGGGATGAGTGGATGGAGAGGTGCTATGTGCATGCCATCACCTCAGTGTTGCTTCTTTGGGACGCTAGGGGGTGCTGTCGCTCCTTCTTAGCCTCTTGTGGAGCCCCTGGAGTCAGACAGACACACAGACAGACAGGCGGTGAGGCAGAGGAACTCACGTCGCATCTCCATCCCTCCATCCCTCCATCCCTCCATCCCTCCATCCCTCCACCCAGCGACTGATTTGCAATTCAATAAGTCACAATGTCATGTCTTTAGCTTTTACACATTTAGCTGACAAAGGGAAGCAGGCGTGCTGCCTTATAGTCCCAAAGAACACACACAAGCACACACATACACACACACACACACACGTCATATCAATAGAAAATGAATGTGTTTTATTGAAAGGTGCATCACATCATATTGCAGTTGTACAAGCTGTCACACGCCACTGAGTGTGTGTGTGTGTGAAGTTGGTGTCTATCGATTACAGGGAGAACAGGTGTAATGTGTGTCTTTGTATGAATAATGCAGAGAGAGGCTTTGCAAAGATAAACGACATGTGAACGTGCGCACACACACACACATACACACACACCCCCACACACACAAACCACAAAGAGACGTTGGTCTCATTTTACAGCAAATCTTTTTTTTTACTTTGAATTTTATTTGAAATCAAGTTTTTTTTCCTTCCTGCAGTGAAAACTCCAGTATCCATGAAATCTGTTTCTGACGTGAAGGCTTTCTGTTTTCAGTGATTGGTTTTCAATATTGGACTCAGTTTGATTTTATATTCTTGATTTTGTTCATTTCACCCTCTTTTATTTTGTAATCAGTCTGGAAAAATTGCAGATACTCTAACAGTTGCTTTAGTTGTGTGTTGGATTATTCCAAAAATGAATGAAAGTTTAATAAAAACCGCATGAATAAAATCTGAAATTATGAAAGAATTTTTTTTTTTTTAAAGACCAAATAAATTCCTGGACAATTCATTGGCTAGTCAACTGACACTTAAATCCTCAAGTCCCGCCCCCAGTCTCCACCCTCCTCAGCCCCACAGCCCCCGCTCCTCTTCTTCCTCCTCCTCCTCTTCCTCCTCCTCCTCCTCCTCTGCCGGCTGGTGCAAGTGTCAGACCTCCTCCTCCCCGGTCCTCTCCTCCCTCCATCCCGCGGACGAGTGGATACAGCCTCTCAAGTTGAGCCCAGACGCGCGCAGACCTGGCACAGCGAGAGGAGAGACAAGGGAAGCAGGACGGAGAGGAAGAGGAGACGGACGGAGCTGCTGCTGCTGCCTGGCGCCTGGAATTTGGATTTTATTCTGAGACTCAAGTGACACTTTCTTCCTCGGGCTGTGTCTCCGAAGTGGACTTTTTAATTCCCCCGGAGGAGTCCTCGGTCCGCTCCGCTGCTTTGGTTTTAAACTTTGGAAGAAAGAAAAGTGCGTTTGAAGGAGAGACACTCGAGTTTCGCCTCAGCCCGAGTCGTCCCGTTTGGATACGTTACGCAGAGAGGAGCGCACGGGAGGACGCAGCTCAGCGCAGGGTGTGTGGCGGGGGAAGAAACAGCTGCACTCCCCAGATCTGGTTTGGAGGAGACACCAGAGACTTTTTTAATTTTGTGGTTTAGGGAGGATTCAAAAATCCAGAAGCCGCCCTGTATTGGGATTGCCCAAAGGAGGAGGGGGGCTTCTTCTTCTTCTGCGTCTTCTTCTTTTAATACTGACTCCAGGAGGATTTATAGTTTCACTCCAAAGCAAATCTGCACGGTGTGTTAGGTCAGCGGGAGCGCGCAGTTCGGTCAAAATGAGATTACTGACGGCACCGACGCGGTTGTGATCTCTCTGGGGAGAAGAACAGGAAAGAGATCAAATATTTAAACACAACCCCCTCCCTCGCTTTTTTCTCTTTAATCCATTTTGTGAACAGTCCCGGAGGTTTTAGTTTTTTGTTCGTACCGACAAAGGGATGGAGATGGTGCGGAGACGGCGATGCGCACCGGTGGGATGTCGCCTCTGGAAGACGGTGCTGCTGCTGTTCCTGTGGAGAGGTAGGAGAGGCGGATGCCTGCGCTAACTTGTCGCCAGATTTAGACATTGCTCCTTCACTTAATTTTGGGTAATGGAAACCCAGGAATGTCACAGTGCGCACACTTATCATAAATATAGTTTATTTTTTTGTTTTATCCCTTCAAATGCATTATATTGAAGAAAAAGCTTTGAGTTGCACTTGTTGTGTTGTTTCCTTGGCTCGTTTGTGCACTTTGCATTCGGGTGCATGTTGGGAGTGTGCCTTGCAACAGATGAAAGAACTCGGTTTTCTCCAGGATGTGACCGTGCACATTCACCCCCCCAAAAAGTGCCAAACTGCAGCCGGCTGCATGTGACGCTTTGAGATATCCGGGAGATGTCTGTGCCCGTTGGTGATCACACGCTGCAGCTTGTGCTCTCCAGTAAATTCAAATGAAGCAATTGGCATTTATTTAAAAGCCAAACGACGATCGATTGGTTCATATTCACCTTGACACCTCTTGCATCCGCGGCATGCGCGTGGAATAATAAGTAATTGACTGAGCCGGAGCTCGGATGACACCCGCGTGCTAACCGGTGCCATATGAGACGCGAGGACCGAGGCTGACCCACCCGCGTGCCCGGCCGAGGTCTCCGGGGGAGAGACCTGGTGGCAGCCCGTGTCCCCCACAGTTGAATTTCCACTGAGAGGAAATGAATGAGTGTGTGCGCGTGTGGCACCGACTGCGCGCGTGGAATCCGAATTAGAGACGAGTGTCCCCGCACAGCTGGGAAAGGTGACGTGAAGGATGTTTGGCAATAATGTTGCTTTTATAAAAGGAAGGAAATCCGTTTGTGTACTTATACCCTGTTAACATTCTGAGGTGGAGCAGGATCTGAACCCAGAAAAGATTTTCATCCAATATTTCAAAATAAAAGGATTGGGTTGCTCAAGGCCGGGTTTCACAATATAAAGTAAAATATCCTAAATAAGAGCGAAAAAATACTTTTCTCTGAACTTTATGATATTCATTTCCGGCAGCAGCAGCAGAGACCTTGACACAAATGAGGCAGCGGCTTTTGTTCACATGTGAACATTCACAGAGCCCCTCATGGCCTCACAGCTTCTGCTCCTATTGTGTGACAAGTTCTCCGTTTGAACTGTGACGGATGTGAACTGTGTGACAAACTGTGTCAACTCCCCCGTCTACCTGATACTCACTACTCCTTCACCTCTCCAGCTGCTCCCTCAGTCTGTGTCTCATCTGTCTGTGGCTCTCCTCTTCTCCTCGTCTCCTCTTCTCGGCCTATTAAAAAGAAGGGAATGAGCATATGCTCCTAAAAAATCTAACTACATGTCAGATTTGAGATTTTACCCCAAACATATCCAATGTACGAATTTATTATATACAAGACGCCTGAACACATCAACCAATGAAAGAATTTACGAAAAGGAAATAATGAATGCACGGTTCCGTCCCATAGGGAGTCATCAATCCTCATTATTCCATATGGGCTGACACGACACACAGCAGCACTACTGGTTGCCAGCTAGAGGCCAGTGTTCAGTGCAGCAACGGACGTACCTCAGCTCTGTATCGCTTTTCATCCCCTGCCGGATCCTGGGCCGTAATATCATCATCATAACCACATACTTTCTCTTTTGATTGTATTTGTTGCCATTGTTGATCTCTCATCCGTCGCTCACTGGTCTGTTTTACCTTGTTAGTCGTTCTCAGACCAGTATCACCTCATTGTGTAGCGACTGTAAGTACAGACTGAATCGATCAGACTCATAGTTATCACTCAAAATGTCTGTTCATAAAGATCCATGAATTATTTCCTCGGCAATTGGAGCAAATTTAAAGAGCTCTTAGTTTAGTAGAACAATCTGCCCCCTTGTCCTGGTTCTATCCCATAATTCCACCAAGTTTCGTGATAATCTGATCAATAGTTTGTGCGTAATCCTGACAGCGGTGAAAATCTCCTTGTCCGAGGTGGAAAGCTTCTTTTAACCTTCACGTTCTGCCTCAGTGAGTTGGCTCGCTACAGGGACAACCTGATTCTAGCTGGTAACTGGTTTCTCGCTCTTTGTGACTTGAAGACACAAAAAGGACCCACAACGTGTTTGACTCGATCAGGGGGCGATTAAGGGCGCCTCTGTCACCCAGGCCTAATGACCCCTGTGGTTGTGTTACAGCCTCACTGGTTTCCCTGAATCAAGTAACTGAAGCAAAACTATTTCAAGATTGTTTTGAGATTTCTTTCTTTCTTCACTGAAACAGAGAGTGGAGTTGAAGATCTCTCCGACAGCACACGGCCACCTACGAGAGGCAGAGGCTTCATTACAGCCCTGGAGTGTGTGTGAATCCTTTCTAGAACATTCATACAAGCTCGAGTCAAGCTACGTTAGAATGTTGCTTTTTATTCCCTGATTTTTATTGTGTGCGCGTGGCCCTGCTCTGTGAGGCTCAGTTGAATTCAGGTCGGGGAACGCCACCACCCACTTACTCCCGGGAGAAAAGAGGAAGAGGAAGCACACGATGAAGAGGGCTGACAGATATTTGGGGTTTAAAGCTGAGTGCAGTTTGTTGCCTCACTTTTCCACACACATGACAGTCCTTCAGCATTAGTATCACACTCCCGTGAGTGCCTTCTGTTTGTGTGCACGCTTGTGTGTGTGTGTAGTTTAATCAGCTCCGATCGCTCACGGCCCGCTGAGCAGTCAGTCGCTGCGTTGTGCGCTCGGGAGCGCGGTGGTCGCTGTGGCCGCGGCGCACGGCACATCAACAGGAGACCAGGGAGGAAGGGGCGAGCAGAGAAACAGCTGTGCCCGGTGAAACGGCTGAGTAACCAGAAGATGGAAGCATCCAAGCTTCTCTCCTCCCGTCCTCCTCTGGGACCGGGACTGTGTATTCTTTGTGTGTGATGGTGCATATTGCTGCTGTTTCATTGTCCCCCCCGGCAGTTAGGATGGCCAATGGCATCCCCCCCCCCCCCCCCCCCCCTCTGTGTCATGCAGTGTTTCCTTCACCTCAGAAGTTGCAGCTGGAAATGACGTCACACCTGAGTTTACAATAAGTTGTGGGGAACCTGCTGCCAGGTTCACCACAGGTGCTTATAGTGCAATGAAATCCGACTTTTGAGGGGGGGGGCATCATAGTTGAAATGTACGTGGAATGAACAATACTCATATCTCTCTTTCTCACTCTCATGCATAGGGAATGTGTTGGTGTGTGTGTGTCCGGAGGTCCTATGATCAGAAAGTAACTTTCATCTGGTGCACGTCAACATGTCTGACTCCAGCCTCAGAGAACCCCCCCCCCCCCACCATAAAACCATTTTGTCCATTTCAAAAGTGTGGTTTTTGGTCTTGGATTTCCCAGGTGAGAGCTGGATTGACTAAATGAATTGTGTAACTGTAAAATACACATTTTTTATATGTATCTTTATATATGCATATATTGACACTGTAGCAGTGCAGCCTAAAGTCAAAGCCCCCCAAAAAAGACGTTTGAGTGCATTGATCTCAGTCATGGTGTGATCCCCGGCCTGTGCTCATTAGGTCCTACTTGTTTCTGATTGGCTGGCTGCTGATATCTCAAATTTGTTCAACAGGAACTTCTCGGTCAACAGCTTCACATGCAGCCGCTGAAAATCAGAGCACATTCGCTGGACTTTACATAAAATGAAACAGATTTTCTCGGTGATCAGTAGGTCACCTAACTGCCTTCAGGTCTGTTGAGTTTGACCTCATTTTTTCTCTTCAGTGCTTCGTGTGTTTCAGTGTGTACTTGTGCGTGTGTGTGTTTTTTTTTATGATCTGACTTTCACAAATGAATACAAACTGCTCCTTTCTCATCTGCCCATGCCGGAATGGCCATGTGGTAGAGGTTGTGCTCTATGTGTCAAAGAGATGGTTCCTGCTCTGCTGTAAGTGTTTGTGTGTGTGTGTGTGTGTGTGTGTGTGTGTGTGTGTGTGCACGTATGCGTGTGCTGTATCTACCTGTGTACTCAAGTGTGTTTCGAACTACACTGTTAACCTGTCGCAGAATGTCAGCTCTATGCACCGTTACTCGAGCAATACAGAGCATTAATAAATACTGATGTAAAATCACTGACACAAGAACGCATGCGCGCATGCGCGCACACACGTACGCACACATGCACACACACACACGCACCAATGCATTCACACACTCACCCATAATGGTCTCGCACACACTGCCCCCCCTCTCTTTCCTGTCTTATTGTTGGTTTCATTCACTGGCTCGCTGACTCACTCGGGCAAAAACTCTTACGCTTGCACACACATACACACATACACACACACACACTCGCAGACACCAACACAATACACAACCCATTTAAACAAACGTGCGCACAGAGGGAGCCCATTAACTAAAAATAAGACTAGGAGTATAAAATTGAATTTAACTGTACTTTTAAACATTTCCTTTTGATTGCAAGAGGAAGTGCGCACAGAGTGACGTGAACACACCAGGCAGCTAAGTACCATGTTGTCCAAAGAGCACACCCCTTCAAGTGTGAACCTCTTTCTCTGCCTCTGTCACACACAAGCACACTCTTCGGGTCTCTCTGTCACAGGGACAGTGAGAGGCCAGAGCACAGAGAGGGAGAGAGAGAGAGAGAGAGGAGAAGGTCACAGAGACACAGAGGTACAGAAGTGGGTGGACTGGAACAAGTGGACATGAGACACTCTTCACTGCCCTCCCCTCTTTTCCCCCCTGTCATGAAATGTTCTGCTTTTTTCACAGTATGGATTTTTGAGTTTATTGTATGTTACGGATCTAGATCTACCTTTTTGAGACATTTATTTGACTTCTGCTTTGACTTTGGTTCATGTCCCATCCAACAACATGGAGGACTAATACAGTATACTGCGGCCAGCTAGTAGGTGGTGATGGAGACTATGTTAATCCATGGTAGGTAGACTATACAGATATGAATGTGTCCAGCAAGTCTGTAAAACTTCACTGTGTTTAAATGTCATATATATCTGTTTTTTAGAGCTAATCATTAACAGAACTGCAAAAAATTAACAATATTCTGTTGACTTCAAATAGAAAAACTTGACACATACTTGTTGAAATGTTTTCTCCGGGATTTTCAAATCCTTTGTTCTCTTTCATCTGAGTTGTCAGCACAGCTGTGTCCCTATCATCCACATTCTCCTTCACCTCTCACGAGAGCCTCGTCCTTTTTCCGGGGTCGATAACTTCCAACGCGGTCTGGAAAATACATTGACCATTTTAATCGTGTTTCATCTTCCAAAGTGAAAAGAAATCACAGATCATCTCAGTGTATCTGGTTTAGATGGAGCTGGAGCGCAGGTCTCGTGAGTTGTAGGTTTCTTGTTCTTTTGAGCTCCGGTATTATTACAGTTTTTTTCTGTGGTTAATTAACCAGTTTAGGTCATTAAGAATATAATCCTTATTTTCTCTTCACTGTAACTGTCATGAAAACCTCTCCGTTCCTCCTCTGATGAAATGATTGGTTTCCCATGCTAATCGATGGGCAGAGTGTGTGTCTGTGTGCATACCGCGACTCGCTCTATAGCCTTTACCTACACAGACACGCACCTCCACACTCAAGGAGCGGGATGATGAGAAAAAGAATTTGCTCTTGTGGATGGAGAGATTGAAGAGGCGATGGATGGGGGGGTTGGAGGAGTATGTTTGTGTGAGATTTCCTCTTCCCTTGAGAGTCTATTCATTCTCTGTGTCTCGTCCTCTTATCGGTGAATCTCATCTCGACAGATACTGTTTGCTGCAGGGCTCGGACAGATTTACACTGACACACACACTAACTCACATATTTCCTCTCTCTAGAGTACACATTATGAATGCAACAGAAGAGGAGTGAGCCCCAATGCAATTATTTACAATGCACACCTTTGTCAAGGCGGCCATTTTGACATGAACTAGCAGGTCAATACGGGCGTTTAAATCAGCCTTTTTTATTCTTCAGCGTTTTGGCCCCTCGTCCACGTGCAGATGCTGTTTTAACTCCTTTAAAAGGAAGTTTTTACAATTGTGTTTGAGTTTTAACCAAAAAACTTCTGTCTGTGCATCAGTTCCAATTCCACAATTTATCCAATTACGTAAGCTTTTCATTTTCTGAACTCCGAGTACGTCAGCAACCCGACAGGTTCATCTCCTGTCTGCTTCTCTTTGCCTTGTGATGACGGCCAACTGCAACTCCTCTGGACCTTGAGTGTGATGAGGAGCGAGGATTAGATGTGAACATGTTTGAGTTCCTTTCTATGAACGGTTTTGTCAAGGAGAGCGATGAAGGCCAGAGCTCTGACTCTCCAAAGGCTCATTCGACAATCAGAAAATCCTTGCTGTGCTCTAAGAAGCTGATTGAAGACTTTAATTCAGTCAGGAACAGAGAATTCAAGTGTTCTCGTCCGTGTGATACTTCATCATATGAAGTTAAAAGTGAGGAGAGTGAATTCAAGGTTGGTTGAGCTTGTAGTAGTTGATGTGTGTCAAGGTTTATAACTGATTGAAATGGCCACACTCAGGAGCCGAGAGAGAAATCTGCCAATCATAGCCTCCTTCCTCGTGTAGCGCTCTTCAATAACGATCTCCTTTCCATTTTCCTGCTGCACCAGATTATTGGATGGTCTCAAAAGCCTTTTTATGCCCCCTGCTCCTCCTCCTACACTTCCTCTGTTGGATTGATAGGGGTCGTCAGGTTCTGCACTCTCTGAAACCCAGACGCTGACTTTCAAAACCTCTTCATTCAGTGACTGTCCAGCTTGTTTTCATTCCTCATGCAACAGTTTCTGTCACTTTACACGTGGACAGCAGAGTGAAAAGTCACGATTATCTTTCAGAGGAGATCGGCTGCGCTCCTCATTCCTCTTCCGCTGCCTCTTCATTCCCCCACTATAAACAGGTTTTGCACTCAAACGTGTTCACACAACACTTTGTCCAAATCCAGCCGTTACTTTGTGGATTCAGTGATGAATCATACAGAAGGTCACAGACCCTCCAGACAGCAAAAGCAAACGGCAATCAGCTACACACCTCCTCCAGGGAGGAGGTCAGATAGTACACACCAGAGGAGGCTTCTCTTCAGGAGAGTCAGAGTTTTGAGAAGAATAGAACGTGTTTATAGTTATTTTATTGTTTCCTGTTCAAATCTTAGCATTTCCTTTGTTTTGCAGGTTTTGTTTGCTTCAGACATGTTTTATAAACTCAACATTGGAATCAAGCTGTTCACATGTGCTGCTAATAATACAACCTACGCTCAACTGATTAGTCTTAGTGGTTGTGAATAACCCAACTTCTTTGGCAAAAGCATTTGTGTGTGTGTGTCTGTGAGTGAGCGTGAGCCTCCATTTCTCTGTATATACTCTGTGACCATGAGGCGGTTGGGGTTCAAAGGCCTGTCGAGAGGTTTAAGGGTCTTGCTAATGAGAAAGTAATTTTCCCTCAGATTAGCATGAATAGGCGGACTAATTTTGTGTGTGTGTGTGTGTGTGTGTGTGTGTGTGTGTGTGTGTGTGTGTGTGTGTGACTGCTGTTGTCGGTCTCCAAGGCACGTCAAGGGGTTTAAGGTTGAGCTCATGAGCAACGCATCTCCCCCTTCCATTAGCTCCACTTGGCTGGCTGGACACACACACTGTGTGTTTGTGCGTGTGTGTGTGTGTGTTCTAGCGAGGAGCTGAATGCTCCAATCATTAACATCATGACTCCGTGACTCAGAGGACACTGAAAACTGATTAACATTAGGTGTTGTTGTTCACATTTAATTGTGATTTAATTCAATTTATTGGTAGGGTGTGCAGTACTAATGGTTGTGTGTGTGTGTGTGTGTGTGTGTGTGTGTGTGTGTATGTGTGTGGGGGAGAAAGGTTTAAAAGCTAATCTGTAACAGATGCATATGGCTGGTAGGATAGTCCATCTTTTTCTATCTTCAGACATGACCTCCGGGTGAAATCCGGAGAATTGGTTACGGACTTTACCCGCAGTCGGCCTTTCACACATGCACACCACAGGGGGGGGTTCTCTGCACAGACGCAACAGCATCGAATCCTCTGCGTGATTCAGGCGAGAGGTGGAACAGCCGGGTGCAGGCGGCAGATAATGACGCATTGACTCTGCTGCAGAGATCACGTGATCACGCCTGCAGGTGTCGGCTCTCATCACCACAAACTCTCTCAGCCGTCTTCATTGGTGTCTTCTACGTGAAAGTCGTCTTCATCGAGATATATGTATTTTCCTTAATTTTTATAAAGTTTACTTCAATGTGATATTAATTTGTTTATGATATATAATATATTGCACAAGACTTTATTTATATTCGTGCTCCAACAAAATTTTGATTATATTCATTCTGTAAAAACTAGTCTGGTAGAAATGTCTTTCAAAAGCACAAGTAAGACATTCATAATTCTACGTACAAGTGGATCATTTTTTTACGATACATGTGCTTTCGGTATTTTGTTTGATACCCACCCCCAGAAAATGTCCTTTTAATGCAACGAAGGTGATAGTAAATGTCTAAATACGAGTCTCAGCCGCCTCCCAGTTTCCTCTGTGCCTCTCGCTCCCCTCCCCTGCGTTAATGTCTGACTGATAAGATATTTGTTTTTCCTCGTCGAAGAGGTAATATTTAACTGCCAGTCCGCTGACGCTGTCTTCCTGATGGCTGATAGTTAATTTAATTCTTTCATCACAACACATTTTCTCTCTGTCAAACGTCTGAGCGGCAGTAATAGAGGTTTAATGGGCCAGTACTTAGCAGACACACGAGGTAAAGAGACTCTTTTCTTTGGTGTTCCCCGCTCGTCCCTTGTCTCCATTTCCTCTTTGCATTCTTTTCCCTCTCTGGCTTTATTGTGACATTTTTGCTGATTGAATCATTCCCACTCTGCCATCACTCTCACACGTAATCTTTCCCTTTTTCTCCACTCGTCTTCCTTTGTCACATTCTTCTTATTTTAAGTTTCTCGATAAAGTGCATATTCTGTCCTCAATATTCTCGTCCTATTATTTCTCTCACTGTATTTTTGTATCTCCTGTCATCACATCTTCCATCTTTCTTTTCGTTTCCTCTAAAAATCTGATATTTCTCTCGTCTTTTCCGAGCCCCGCATCTTTATCACATTTTTCCCCCTCTCGCTTTGTATTGTCAATAGTCTTCCACCTGTCATCTCCTTTTCTTCCCCTCTTGCCCCCCCCCTGCCCTCCCTCTCCATCTCTCCATCTCTCCCTCTCTTAGCAGCTCTTAACCAGTCCTTTGAGAGTGTGCGAGCTGCTCAGCCTAAATGATTTTCTATTACCGCCGCCTGTTAACAGCGCTCCATTTGATCAAGCTAATGAAATTGAAAACTTTCATCTAAGCCAAATTGATTTCAGACCTGAAACCACACGCGGGCAAATGATAGAAAAGGGGGAGAAAGCGAGAGAGAGAGTGAGAGAGAGAGAGAGAGAGAGTGTGTTGTGTTAGTGGAGCGCGACATTCACTTCAGACACACACAGAAATCACTTAGACTGTCTGTCGTTTTATTCTTGTCCTTGGGAGACGGAAGGAGGAGAAGGCCTCCTCTTCAGCTGTGGACTTCAGCATAACACTGGGGCACTATGGGAGACCCCCCCCCCCCCGATTGCCACTGGGTATTTCACACACCGGGGATAGTCACCATCAGCAGTGAGGCACAGGATAAAACACACACCAAGATGTTTGGGTTTGGAAATGTACTTAATACTGCTTCAACACTGTTTTTAGATATGTGTGTCTGTAGAATAACACCTGACACGTGTGTGCATCTCTCCTGACCTGTGTGTAACGCTAATGCCCAGATATTTCCGGCTCAGAGCTGCTGCGAACACTCGATGGCATTAGCTACAGTCTGCGAGAGAGCAAGGGAGAGAGAATAGAGACAGTGGAGGAGAGAGAGTGGCAGAGGGAGACATTAAAAGGCCAGACCAGGCCACGATCCGGGGCGGCGTGAAAAAATGGGATCAAGAGATGGAGAGAGTGAGGGAGAGGAAGAGATGAAAAGGGGATGAAAAAAGTGGAAGTGTGAAATGAGACTTTGGGCAGCAGAAGGAAGAGCGAGAGATTGGACAGAGATGAGAGAAGCACAAAACAGAAAAGGGGGGGGGGGGGAGAGGTATAGAAGGAAGGAGAGAGGGAGAAGTGAAGAACGGATAACAGACCATGGGGGGGAATGGACGGAATGGAGGGAAAAGAGCGATCAAGATGAACCGATTTGGGAAAACAAAGCGAGGGGGACGGGTGTTCAGGGAAGGGAAAAGCCGGAGCACGAGGGGAAGCAGCAGCAGAGAGATTTCACATTTCATTCTGTGTTGCTCTCAGCTGTGGGCCAGCACTAAATTGGAGATTTCCACTATTTACAAAGCTCCCAGTGGCTTCAGGACTTCCATCTACATAATGTTTAACATGCTCGACTTGGCTGCGCTCTGTCCGTCAAAAGAAAACGGTGTAAGGAGTTCGGGCATCTTTCCCCGAGGCCTTCCAAGAGGCCAGGGACGGGGGGGCTTAGATGTAGTGAAGCCTTAACTCAACACACAGTAACCGAATAGAAAACATATAGAAAATTAAAAACAGCAGTCTGCCTGCCTTGTTTATTGAAGGAATGATTTAAAGTTTTATTCTTTTTCTTTTGGAGATAGAATAAAATCAACGTTTGAGGTTTGAGGTTTGAGGTTTGAGGTTTGAGGTTTGGCGTCGGGCTGCGTTTCAGAAGAGAACGACTCAAGCTGCATCTGTCGCGGAGTCACATCCCGGTGATTACACAGAGTGACTCACTAACGGAGGCTGAACCCGGCGATTACTGCTCATTCACACGCTAACTTCCTCCTCCTTTGTGTCGAGAGCAACTTGGAGCCTTTTTTCCCTCTGTGAGTAATGTGAGTAAATGGTCTGATTATTTGTATCCTCCGCGATGCCTTGGATGAATATTAGAAACATAATGACATGAAGCCAGTTTTCATAACTGCATGCAGGATCTAATAAACTGATCTCTTCCTCCTTGTGTTTACATTTGTTACCTTTTTCTATCTCGGATACTAATTTCGATTTTCACAAAACTTATTGAGTTTGATAACCAAATACGTGATGGAGCGTTCCTTCTTTCAGTAAGTCTCTTACATTTCATTTAGTCGGAGGAGCTTATAGGTCACACTCACATGCATAAATCCAGATAAAAGATCTAGATAAGGTAGATCTCCATAAATAACATCAATGATTGTTCAGTTGTGGTTTGGGATGGGGTGAAACATCATGATTGACCTTGATGATGCAGATCCACTTGAGGAAGTGGAGTAATGGAGAATATCAAACAAAGCCCTGGATAGATGTTTTCAATCACCTGCTCCATGTTTGCTTGCATTCTAATGTAACATTTGAATATTACAAAACCTTTAACGGCCCCTTGAACTTTCCCTGTGAAGGGGCCATTGTACCTCCCTCGTGAGAAGTGCTCTTGAAAAGCTCAGCTTTCAAGAGCACTTCTCGTGTTGTTGTCCACAGGCTCAATGCAAAATATAGATAAATACCAGTCTTCTAATTATAAAGTGTATAACATATAAAAGAGTGGCCTACATGAAGTGATGCTGACTGTGGGAGGGCAGCATCGGTTTCATGAAAGATCCAGTTAAGTAATTCCATGTTAACTAATAACTCTTCATTTTGAAACACATATTGTTAAGCAAATCCAGTGCAATGTTTGTGTTTGTTTTTTTACTACATTATCAGCCACATTAACAATCAAGTGTGTGTGTGTGTGTGTGTGTGCAGGGAACGACACAGTGTTTACATGTATGCGTTTCCTCCCGTGTATGTGCGTGTCTTCTTTAAACCAGCTGTCTTTTCAGGACTTTCAGGCTCCACTCTCTGTTAAAGATGGGAGGCAGCGATTAGCTAACCTCTAAACGAACCCCACTGATGAACCCTGAGGGCCGCTCGGAGACGGCCTCGGCACGCCACGATAATTAGACCGGCAAATAAGAGCTTGTTATGCAAACGAGTTGGAGTTAATCTGCATATCTCTACCTGAGACACTTACCGTACACTGACTAATGTTTACCCAAAGGCAGAGAGGAGGAAAGGCAGAGGGGGGGGGGGGGAGGGGGGAGAAAGGTTGAGGGAAGACGACGGAGTTGAATAAAGTTTCTCCTACATTGTGGGATGTGTCCTGAGCACCAGTGAGATGGAAAGGAGCTGGAAAGAGGATGGAAGTGTGGAGAAAGGAAAATGGTTTTGTACTCTTCCAATGTCAGCTGATGATCAGTTTGTGCAACAGTGCATACAAGTGGACAAACCGCTATTCTTTCTTTAAACATGTTCTCTTTGGATTAAAGCAGTGCTGGGTAGATATAACTAATAATGTCAACATGTCTTTTATTTGAGTCAATTTACTAATTTCATATTCAAATACCTACATGCATATCTTTAGAGTTATTGTTTATATATTGTTCATTTCAACCTGTTGAATCTATCTGTGTAATTCTCTCACTTACACCCCGGTCTCAGCCCTTCTAGCCACTGATTGGCCGGTTCAGCTACATGTGATGCAGGAGACACAACCACAGCTGAGGCTGAAGGTTAAATGCCATTGAGTCGTGTGGTTATTTGATCATTCATCAACCTTTTGGTCGAACCAGATGAAATCAGGGGGTTCGTCAAAGTTCATCCTGAAGGGAAAGAAGAATTGAATCTCATATGAATCATTACGTTAGAAGAATAAAATGATGAATTTTAATGGTAACGTTATTATAAGAATATGGACTATAGAACAATAATAGTTCCACTTCATCAGGGACTTTGCCAGACACATAATATTGTGCACTTCTGATTGTAAGAGTCTAATAATAACAAAGTTGCCTCCCGGTGCATTTAGTCTTTGTCCTCTTCATAGAATCTGCAGTGACTGGATGGTAGAATGACAGTAAAATGATGGTGGTTTGGCAAAGCGTTGTGGCCGTTTGACACTCGGAGCACTTTGCAGCAGTCCTTTACGAGGCTGGACTGAAACTTTCACTTTTTTTTAATGGACGGGCGCACCACCGGTCCAAACTCCACCCCGTCCTTTCCGTCGATTACATATGGCGTGCTGTGAAGCGCGAGAGGCCGGTCGTGATTGGTTCTTGGCTGAGGCGCGTGGCGTCCCTGGCACTGGTCTCCGGGGTTGATGGGTTTGACCTCTGCATGGCAGCAGGGCTCCTGATGGATCGCTCACTGCAGCCAGCACACCCAGTGCTCTGCCCTGGATATAGATACAGTGTATGGTGTTGTGTGAGACGTGCCGTCTGCCTGTGTGCAGGGACATTTTACATGAGTAGTTTGAGTGTGTGTGTGTGTGTGTGTGTGTTTGTGTCATCTGATACTAACTGGCTGTGTTATGAGCAATCAGTCCATTCATGGCAGTAGGTCAAAGAATAAACACTTTTGAGGACTGTGGTCTGTGAGATAGCCCATTAGGCGTGTGCGTGTTTGTGTGTGTTTGTGTGTGTGTGTGTGTGTGTCAGAGAGGATGAGTTGCTGGATTTGAGTGTGTGTCTGTTTGGCTCATTAGTGCAGTGATTCAGAGCTGATTATTTATCGTCATGTTGCCCAGCCTGCTGAGTTGTGGCATCGTCAGCAGCCATCTTTATTACACACACACACACACACACACACACACACACGGTGAGGGAGACACACACGCTGAGAGAAGGCTACAGGAGTTGTAGAAGTTATACTGTATCCCCCTGTGCTTTGTACATGCACACACACAGAGTCATGAACACACACACACACACACACAGACCTTTTATACCTTACCTTAAACCTTTTATGCCTAAACACAAACACACTTCCCATTGCACACAGATGCACACACACTCTCCCCAACCAGCACACACACACACACACACCCACTCCCGGCCTCTCTCTCCCTCTCCTCCACCCCTGACTTTGTCCCTGTGACCTTGGGCGAGCGAGCTGCCAGTGGCTGCTGCTGAGAGTTCTGCGTGGGGGGTGGGAGGGCGGATGGAGAAAGGCTTGGCCGGGCATCACACAACTTTGGTCCCTCTATCCATCCATCCGTCCGTTTGGCTGATGAATGAGAGAAAACTTTCCCCTCCTCTGTTGACAGATGGCGGTGGAGGTTTGGGGGAGGGGGGTTGTGGGGGTGTGGGGGGGGGCTCATGAGGAGTTAATTTATAATGAAGCTCCTCTTTGGATTGCAGCGCCGTCATCATCATCATTTATTCTCTCGTTGTGCCTAAATGCAGTTTTTCAAAAAGTGACTTTGACTGATCACAGACGACGCAGCAGTCAAGACGTTTCACTTTTTACCATGTGCTCCGTTTAGGCCCCGTCCTCGAGAGAGAATATTACACTTACTCAAAATTAAAACGTTTTCAAGAAGTTTTTACTTATCAATCTTAAGTTTATCAAATGTAGCAATGAGGGGAACAGAACACCAAATGATTTTAGTCTTGGAACACATTCTCAAGTCAACAGTGTTTTTAAATATTCCAGAACAACAAGAACAGAAGGGAACTCAATACGGATCCTTTTTGAGGTAAATTCCATTAGAGTTAAATGATGGCTGGAAATACGCCACTGCTTTGTTCAAGTTCCCTGTGGTTTCACCTTTTGGACGAGCTGGTGCCAAAAAGCTTGCACCGGCACTGGAAATGATTGGAACCAGTTCTAGGTTAGTTGATGGAAAAAAAAAAATCCCGTCCAAGCTGTCATTAGCTGGTGATTTTGATTTATGGAGACCCTGCAGTTTTTGTGATTGATATCTGATATTAGGTCTATAAGTTGTTTATTCATTGTCCATCTCTAATGTTCAGCTAGACTTTGTGTGTCTGTGGTTTGTGTGGATACTGCTCTTTACCACAAATTGCCCAAAGGGGACAAGAAAGAGAGCCTTGATCCTTGAGCTGCATGTTCTCATGCTTTGCTCGTCCGAATGTGACCTTAAATGTCAAGGCGTGACCTTTGGCTCAAGACAATATGCTTCCCTTCACTTTCCTGATCATCTGTAAAACAATCAACCTCAGTCACATCTTGCTGATCTAGTTTCATATAAATGCAGAAAGTGATTATTAGTTCTGATGCTTTAAGGCTTTTAAGAAGATTTTCAGCCACCAAGAAGCAACAAGCCTCATTTAGTTATTTCTGTAAATTGAATATGTTTATGATATATTGATTTAAAAAACGCCTACAGCAGCTCGCACAGATGTGTGTGTTTGTGTGTTTGTGTGTGTGTGTGTGTGTGTGTGTGTTTGCCAGTATCAGTCCCCAGTCGCCGCCTATCAGCCCACACAGCTGATGGCTGCCATTTTGAGGAACATCTGACATTTGCTTTCCCTCTCCATCACATACATTAGTGGGCGTAGGCCTCTGACATTTCTGACTGTGTGTGTGTGTCTGTCTCTGTGTGTGTGTGTGTGTGTTTGTGAGATGAGTTAATTGTGCATGCCCCCTGACATTTGATGGGATGCTAATGGTATTCATTGCCGTGGCAGCTGGAGGGGAGGTGGACATTGTTGTCTGTGTGTAAATGGGGCCCGTCGCTCACCTGTAGGCGTGTGCACGTGTATCGGCTGAGGCCACTCCGACACCAACGTGTGTGTTTGTGCAACTGTGTGTATGTTTTGTCTCCACCGTATATGTGTGTTTGCACCATACCTGTGTTTTTACCTCTGGGTGTGTAAGTGAGTGCAGATGGGTGTGGGCAGTCAGTGGCCTTATGTCCTTGCGTGCATATGTGTGTGTCTCTGTGTGTGTGTGTGTGTGTGTTTGTCTGGAGGGCTGAGAGATGAAGCCGCCTGTTTTTTTCTGATAAGGACTCCCACCTCCACCTCTCTATCACTCTACTGTTCTATCTCTCTCCTCCCCAGCCTCCATCTGGAGCTGAAGCAACACCTCTGTCTCCTCTTCTCTCCTTGTGTTGCTCTACATCCATCTGTCTTCTTCTGTCCTGCGTTGTGAACACCCTTGTTTCAGGCCACGTTGTGAAACTACTCACTTCGAGCACTTTAAGTTTCCTCCTCAGCCAAAACAAATGTTCTCATGTGAGGCTATGAAACACTTTAGAAGCTTTTTAAATCACCAGACATCTTTCATTAGATCCAAAGTGTTTTGTAATGCGTTTATCTCTTTCTGCTTTTTTCTTAATTTTTTCCAGCCCTGCACTTTATCTCTCGTTCATTTCTATGTTATGATTCAGACTTTTTTTCTGAATGTACTTCTTGTCACACCTGTTGAGGAAAGGAAACCATCTCTGCTTGGCCACACTAATCCATGTGACATAAAACTGAGCTAACAGTGTTAAAAAGTGCCTTTCATGGTGAAATGCTCCACCATCTGGTTTCCTCTGCTGTTAAAGGACATAAAATGCCTCTGATGGCCATATTCTCACACTTTGCTGAACTCAAGGAGGAATATGACTCTCGTTTTCCCGTCAGAGGTCCAGATCAGCTGTAGCAGCAGCTGATAATGGTTCAATCGGAGACCTCAGTCGGACAGGTGGGTGTGTGACCCGTCTCCACTCCCTAAAGAAGGTCTCCGTGCTCGCTCCTCCATCCTGTTAGTAACTCTACATCATACATGTAGGCAGAGCGGCGAGGGATTAACCTCTAAGTGGTTCTCAGCAGGAAACCAGGCAGAGCTCCAGGCGTTGTGCTCTGATCTCTCTCTTCTTACAATCTCCACTCTTCAGCCCCCTTTCCACTGGTGTAGAAACTCCCATTAACACACACTAACATTTGACCTTTGTCTGCAGTGGGAACAGATGCAAACGGAATTCATTCCCGGGTCAAATGGTTTTTATCAACACATGCTCCGATTGGCAGTGATGGAAACGTCTTTTCTTTAATAGATATCTTTGGATATCTGTTGACTCTGCTCATCGCTGGAGGTGAAGAACTTCCCCCCGTCTGCTCCTCCCCTCTTTCATCCCCTGCCAAACACTTATCCTTCTTTTCTTTACCTAGTTTTTTCACTGTTTTAATTGTAACTCCTTTTTATTCTTGTACAATTCATCACTGTGACCTTCAGCTTCCTTTCATTTTCGCATTTCTGTCTTTCTTTCTTTCTTTACTGCTCTCTCTTTCCTTCTCTCACATCTCATTTTTTGTTTCCTCGAGTCTCTCCTCCTCCTCTTTCTCCCAGCTGGCTGTTTTAGAGCTGTTTGCCATCTGATGTTCCTATGAGAGGTAATTAAAGCCTAAATCACAGACTGTAGGTGTGTGTGTGTTAGTGTGTGTGTGTTAGTGTGTGTGTGTATGTGAATTATTAATTTAATAACACTTGTCTCCAGGCTAGCTAGAAAACTTTTGGGACACTTCCCAAACCCAAGGCTCCACAATCATCATGCAGTTATTCCATCAAGTGAGCCTGAGCTCATCTTTATCCTGTCAAATTAAGTCCCACTAACTTCTCACTATGACATATTACTCCTGCTTATTACTTCTTAGTGTTCAAGATGAAACCGCACTATACATGACACAATGAGAGGTTTGCTAATAAAGGAGAATTCAATGATTTCACCTGTTATTTTTTGAGATATGACCTACAAGCGGCCATTCCTGCCAAGACACTTAAGCCAAGAGCGCCTCTGGTAATAATATCACTTTACTACAAGCAGCCGTTGAGTTATTTTTAAATGATATCGTTAACTGGAAACTATAAACACCCTAAAGTACTGTAGCGTCTATACTGCAGAACGCCTCCAATAACTCAGCCGTACTTACGGAGATTGGCCTCAAGCTGCACGTAGGCTACGTCCATTTCTCGTGTGTTGCTGTCGTCTATTCCTCTTTGACTGCGTCTTTCTATTGGTCTGTCTCCGTTCTGTATCTCTCTTTCTCTTCCTGCTCTCTCTCTCTCGTCTCCCACTTGTTTTTCTTGTTTACTCACACGCTTGTCTTTCTGTCATTAGTTCCATTTCAGCCACACCCACACAGCTCCTCTCCTCATCCATCACTCCCCATAGCTGGGTTCTGAGTGTGTGTGTCTGTGTGTGTGTGTCTGTTTTGTGTGTCTGAGAGAGAAACAATGAGTCAGAGTAAGACAATGTGTCTGTATTACTTCTCGCCTCTTGTGTTTCATCTGCTTTATGGGCCTTTGTGTTTACTCAGATGAGAATGAGTGAGGAAGAAAAGCTGAGAGACAATCACATTAAGCGTGTTTCCCCCATAGGCTGCCCGTTGAACTCCGAATGTAAAATTCATTCACTTCTCCATTATTTACTCCAAGTTGACACAAGTTGAACACAAGTTAACAAGCTAATTAACTCCTGTTTTTAACTCTCATTCTTTATTTATCCCGCAGTGGTTGAATGAATGTTGAATATCAGCCGCGCTGCACTTGACATTTATCCAATTTCACGTGTTCACACCTGGGAGCAGCCCAGTACAACCAGCCTGTTTGGCTGCTCACCACTGGAGCAACTGGGGGTTAAATGCTGTTTTTTGTTTGTTTTTAAAGCTGTTGCTGTTTCTGGCTCCCTCCCCATTTTATAAACAATATTATGGCCGGTACAGGGATCAAACACATGACCATGGCCTTATTAGTACCACGCTCTATCCAGCTGAGCTAAACAGACATATAGGTATATACTGTATTTAGGTCAGAGGAGGACATAAGTCATCTGCTGCTGGATCCTCATTTAATTTGGTGAACTGCTTTTTATTTTAGTGAGAAAGCTGCATTCTCTGCGTGAGTGATGCTACGAATATTATGAGTTTGACATAATAAAGGAATTGGAAGACATAGTGTTCATTAACTGTTGTTTCCGAACATCACAGATGATGCTTTATAAAGTAAATCTGAAGGAAGTTAATATCAGTTCAGTCTGAGCGTCTAGCCAATGAAAACAGCTCTTCTGGTTGGTTTCTTTTATTTATTTTCCTTTACCACGATCCAAGAGTGGTGTTTGATAATAAAAAAAATTATCCTTTATAAAGAATGAAGGGAAATCTCATCACTAGCATCATGTTACGTTCACTGTCGGAAAAAAACGCGATGCAACCAAGCATCCAGCGTGTTGCAGGTTGAGTCCAAGAACTGTTTTGCCAAGACATTAATATCCTACTTGGTCTCATCCACAATACCAGTGCCCAGACTTTGCTTCTCTGCACAAGACAACAACAACAACAACAACACAAAAACAAAAGCACAACACTCATTCAACGCTGTGAGGGACCCAGAGAAAGTGGGTTACACTTGTCACACGGCCGGCTGAGTCAGTGGCTCATTTCAAATCCGAGCTTAAACTGCACTGTTATCACATTGACTCTGCTCATTTCATCTGTTTCTGGTTTGCTTTCTCTTTGTGTTTTGCCACGTTCACTTTTTATGTGAGTCATTTAGAGCTTGTGTTCTCTTATGGCTGTGTTGTAGATGTGTTTATCTGTTTTTGTTTGCTATGTGAAGTAAGTGCTTTATAAATAATGATAATATAATTAGTCATTATTATTGTATTGAAATATTTAGATGGGCCTTGAATATGCTTGATGATGGCAGTGATGCTGCTTGAGGTTTTCCGTCAGTTCAGAGAAAAATAATTCCATATTGACGATCTGTATCTAAAATTTGGTATAAAAAAAAAAACAAGGTTTAAAGTTTTAACGATGCACAAAATAGTGGAAACCATCAGCTGCAATTTGCAAAGCCCGAAGTTGGCCACAGTTAAAAATCAATAAGGGATCGGCTTCCGATGCATCGTGGGAGAAGGGAGGAGAAGAGGCAGGAAGAGACGGGCGAGTGAAAGGAAGAAGAGGAAATAATACTTTTATATCAATGACAGAGAGAAGTTGTGTATGAAGGACTTGGAGAGGTGAATATCAGAGATTTTTGAAAATTTTAATTTGTATCTACCAGAAGAGAGAAGAATTAAATTGTAGGAAACCATGTCACAGAATGAGAGTGGGAGCAGACTGAGAAACGGTGGAAGAAATAGTAGAAAGGAATGGACATGGGACAAAGTCTGCAATAAAGATGGAGGGTTAGAGGATGAGATGGCTCAGTGAAAAAACAAGGGGACATAAAAAAGAAGAGGGAAAGAGGAAGGGACTAGATGATGATGATAAAAAAAAAAAAATGACATGTAATGATGGAGAAAAAAAGTGGAGGTCTGCGGTGATTCAGTCTTTATCAGAAAACCCTCCTTTCCCAACACTACCTGTCCTTTACCCACTCACGACTTAGTGTTCTATGTATGTGCCTCCACACATATGTCATCTTTACTCCACAGCAGAGGCTCGAGAGGACAGATGACGAGTCGGTAAAGTTTCTCTCTCTCCTCAGACTTAAACCATTTCAGGCTACAGCAGGTTTGAAACTACAAACTTCACTGCCGCCAGAGTAAAGTCAACTGACTTCAAATGACGAGACTCAAAGCTTTTCAGTCAGAAATGAATAACTTGTAAACTCTCTCTCAAAATCAAACCAGGCAGACCTGACTGGGTTGATGTAAATTAACAAGGCGAGAGTCGGCTACAGAAACAGATGGCAACACTGACAGGAAAATGAACTGGAGGTTTCTACAGAGAGCTCATGATCCCTGGGGTGCTCCCAGGTTCAGCACTCTGGACAGCGGCCTATAGTTAAATCAAGTCAATCTTTCTAAATTTAAATGTTAATGGACAAACATCTATAAGAATAAAGACAGATTCAACTACATAATCTAAAATTGCTGCTCCATACTCTGCTGAAAACAGTTGCAGGTAAAATATGAGGTGTATGGACAGCTCAGTAACTTCATCATGTTAAACTGTATCACGTTGTCTCCATCCATTTACACTTAAATACTTTAGCTCAGCCTCCCTCCTTTCATTAGGTTCCCTATTATTTTTAGACTCTCTTAAACAACAGGCTTTCAACTTCATGTTTTCTGTGACAGCGTTTTCATTATTCTGAACCACTTTGCGACTTCAAGAGGTTTTTCTGCCTGCGTTACTTTCCTCTGCTTTCTTACTGAACTGAGATCAGAAACGCTGATTGCATACGGTTCAATTTTACATGAACTCTTCTTCCAACCACCTTATTTTTTTGTTGTTACATATTGAAATGGACCTTGATGGTTGAGCAGAATCATTTCCACAAATAGTGACATTCTTGCTAAAGCTGCAAAACCATAAATGCAGGTTAGTTTGTGCAACCTTTAGTGATGGTGCATAATTTGCCTAATGTGTCTGTGGCTGCGGGAGGCAGCAACTCGGAGGGGGGGCAGACGAAGAGGAGGCTAAAGTTAGAACGAGAAAAAGGGAAGGAGGAGTGCGAGGACCGGAAGGAAGCGCGAGTGAGATTAAGTGAGAGGGTAAAAAAAAAAAGGTCTAGAGATCCACTCGAGAATAGTGCGAGCGATATTAGCCAGGGTGAAAGTGAGGACAAGTACTTCTTCTTTCAAGCCTTCTGTCGTTTACTTGGCAGAGAGGCTCCTCTGATTGTTCCAGTTTGGCAGAATCACTTTCTACTCGAGCTCACTTTTCTGCTCGCTCTCCAAGTTAATGTGGATAAAATAAAAGAGCACTTAGTGGCTGAAATTTATGACCGGACAAGAAAACACCTTTTTTTCTTTAACATTCTGTGCATAGAGAGGTTCTGCCAACTGATATAGAATTACAAAATTAATGTAATAAATATGAATATGATGCTTGAATTTAGCTGTACTTGCAGACTTGTGCTTCCAATCCAAATGAGTTCAGCTCCAGGATAGAGATTCTGCTCATTGAGTGTCAGATGGTGGCGGCGGACCCACACTTAGATTTGAGCTCTCTATGTATTTTTTATTTATTTATATTTCCCTATAATGTTTCGCTAATTGCGGAGATCTCCTGGTCTTCTTATCCGACAGCTGTTGTCCACTTGACCTTGTGTTCACTTACATATGACAATTGAATCTGCTTATTTGAAATTCACTTTTAAATCAACACATAGGAACGTGACACATTTAAAATAACGTCACTCAAACAATGCTTATGACTCTGTGTATGACTGTGTGTGTACTTTTGACCTCTGTGGTGGTTAACATGTTGTGTCTGTACTCACAGAGGGGTGGGGATATTGTGTCTGTGCGTGTGTGTGTGAGTGTGTGTGTGTGTGTGTGTGTGTGTGTGTATGTAGGACCAGGGCGCTCTGCTGGGAGAACAGCTGTCAAGGGAGGGGTGTTGGTAATGAAGGCCATGTATCACTGAGTATGTGTGTGTTTGTTCACATGCATCTATGTGTGTGTGTCTGGAAAAAGTAACATGTGTTTCTGAGCTGCTGGGTGCTTCCTGTGTGTGTGTGTGTGTGTGTGTGTGTGTGTGTGTGTATCTTTTGGTAGCCCTTGAGTCTGTCAGAAAAGCTTCCTAATTGTGGTTAAAAGATGGTAGGCCAGAGTCAGCCTAATTTGTCATTCACCTCACACACACACAGACACACACAACACAGTAGCCTATGTGTTTTGGCAGGTTTCTTATAGCTGTTATCAGGCAGCAAACTGGTGTCTGAGGTTTCTGTGTTATATAGAAACACACTATATGTATGTAAATGAGTAGTTATGAGCGCAATTTCACTGTTTTTCTATTTTATTCTGCACACAAAAAAACATGAGAAGGGAAGAGATAGGGGAAATGATGGAAGTGGAAAGGGATGGTGAGACGTGCATGAAGAAAATAGGAGACAGGATGAGAATAAATGGAAAAAGAAGAAGAAGAGGTATAAGGGATGTAAGAGGAGACTGTGAATAGATGTAAAAGCGATTGTTAAAGAAGACAACAAAGGATGGAGAGGAAAATAGGTGGAAGAAGTTCATGAAAGAAAAGAGAGAAACAGGAAAGAAGTAGAGAAGAAAGGAATGTAGGGAAAAGAGGTAGGAGAGAGAGGAAAAGGGGGAAATAAGAAAGAAAGGGATGAATAGAAGAATGGAGACTTGTGGGTGAGAGAGGCAGAGAGATTAGAGCACAAAAAGAAAAAAGATCAATAAAAATAAAAAACCCTTTTCTTTCCCTCTTTTGTTCTCCCGCCCTCCTTCCGTTTCGCTGATTCATTTCTCCTTGTTTGGTTATCGAGAGGGAACGGTGAGAGAGGGAGAGGTTTATGGAAGAGTTGCTTTAAATTCCAGACACCGGAGGGATCCCCGGCCTGACTGGTACCTGCTGGGGACGGCTAACTAGGGCTGGCGATAACTCATATTGCGATATCATTTGGATATATCACGAGACACTATTTCACGATATTTTGAAATCTCTAACTCTCTATTTAAAAGTTAGATGCAACCCTTTGATTCACGACACCAGTATGATGATTCAAGTGGACCAGTTTATTTATTTATAGTTATTCAGTAAAATGTAACTAACCTTTCATTTAGAACCAGGAAGCTGCACTCAAGAGCTTTTAACAACTATAAAGTAAATAGTGGCACCTTAGACCTTCCTCCTGTGGACTAGTTCTCAAAGACCCTTAACAAAAACCGCTCAAAGCAAAATCAAAGTGCATTCAACAAGAATCCTTGAGAAAGACATTTCAAAACCAAATAACTAAAGTGCACTTTTTCTGCTTGATTGTGTTTGTAACAGCCGATTATTAAAGCATAGTGTGCAAACCACAGAGGAAGAAGTCCAGGCGTCTGTCCTCATCCTTTCTAGTGAGGAACGACACACACAGATACTTTTATGCCAAATATTTTCAGGTTTGAGAACATTTCCTCGTGGCCCTTCCACCATTGCAGGGGATCGGATTCACTGTCTGCACCAACAGACTTCAAGCAGGCAGGCAACTCAGTTTGTATCAGCTCTGTGAGGGATGCTGCGGCTGTGGCAGAGGATGTTGTCGCCTTTTTGAAGAAACTTCCAAAGGGTTTTCTTGTTTGGTGGCTGTGATACTGTTGCTGCCCCATGAGGCTGTGAGGCATCTGCCCCCGCTGGGCCCCGGTCACACTGCATCGCCTCCGGCTGCTTCTCGTAAAATGACTCCACACTTGATTTCCTTCACCTTTTCTGCAGTAACGTATGTTGTGTTGAACCTGGGATCCGCTAACGAAGCCGTGTCCAGCAGGGCGTCGGGGGCAGGGTCAGCAGCAGCAGGCGTCTTTCTAGCTTCGCTCCGAAAACAAAAAAATAAACTTTATCAATTTTGATCCACTTAAGCCAAATGAAATCGGCAATTTATGCTTTCCATAATTATACAGTTAATAAATGCATTATGTGTCTGTGATGGCTTCATATAGGCCGATGTTTATTCATCAACCGATAAAATGGCCGGGCTCTAACAAGGTAATTTAAAACATTTATATGCAGCATCATCTCTTTTCAGAATTGTGCATTTTCTGGATCATTTAGAGACTTTTACTGTCAACGGTTTTCATTTGTGTTTGCATTGTACAGTAACAGCCAGACATTGTTTCTGAAAAACGACACTCTGCTGCTTATCTTTCATTGCATCTTTTAATATCCATAAAAAAAAAAAACAGTCCCTTTTTAAAGCTGCGTAATGAGGTTGCAGATGAGAGGAGTGTTCCCTACTTGCCTGTTTAAAGCAGGTTGTCATAACAGAAGACGAGTTCTGCTCTGCTTCCACTGTGAGCAGCCAACTTCTAAACCTCTCCAGAGCAGCTTCAAGGTGATGCAGCTGAAAGAGCCACAAGATAACACTTTTGAGAATATTCCCATCATGCACTTTATTTTTTTACAGCTGCTCAGGGATTCACTTGGCAACCTTTTCTCTAAATGTCTCCATCACCCTGTGGTGGATTAAGAGTATAAGGACTATAAGTGAAAAGTGAGCTGGAGAAAGAGCAAGAGATGCCTGTTTAAGAGAAGAGTGTGAAGACAGCCGCTGTTCTGGGCAGAGGAGGAAAGACGTGGAGAGAGAGAGAGAGAGAGAGAGAGAGAGAGAGAGAGAGATGGATGAGAAAGGAAGAGAAGAATCTGGTGATGTCAGTCATGGAGGGAATGCCCTGAGGTCGGAAAGAGAGCCAGACAGGGAGAGGATGCACGAGTGTGTGTGTGTTGAGCTGAAGATGTCTGTCACTTTTTATCCCTGAAAAGGGTGAGGTGGTGTGTTAGAGGATTGTGGTGCAGGTTATGGTTGTGCGTCTTTGCATTTTGGTGGGTGTGTGTGTGAGTGTGTGTGTTTGTGTGTGTTTGCGAGAGACCAGGAGAACTGCTGGACATGCCAGTGGACTGTTGTACTCTGCCACCAAAGGAGGTTTACTAATCCCCTGTGTGTATGTGTGTGTGTGTGTGTGTGTGTGTGTGTGTGTGTGTGTGTGTGTGTCTGTGTGTGTGTGTTTGTGTGTGAGACAGGCAGCACTGTAAGGCTTCACCTTGGCAGAGGTATTTAATCTTTTTCATCCTCTCCTCATGCTGTGGGGAGGACCAGTGGACAGATTTAACACACACACATACACACACACACACACACACACACACACACACACACACACACACACAGTGTAAACACACATGCATATAACGGATTTTTAGAATAAACACTTTTTTACATAGCATGATGTACATATAGTCACTCGTCCACACACACTTTTACAAACACTCACACACACATACACACAGACTGAGGCATTCCTTAGCCCCCCCACAGTAACCTTAACCATCCAAACTGAATGCCCTGACCCTATCCATAATATAAACCTTTATTCTAACCCTTACCGTAAAACCCTAAAACCCTAAAAGTCCACAACACACACATGCACAAACACACGCATGCACACACACACACACACGCAGTGTCTAGCAGTCTACTGGTTTGTAACTTAACATGCCCCCCCCGGCTGTCTCTATGTCTGTGAATCATCGTCTCTGACTCACACAGCAAGAAACCTGAATTCTACCTGGCTTTAACTACATATGTAATGTGAGCTGGGGAAATTTGTATCTGCTGGAAAAACGTCTCCCTGGGTTGTTTCATTCTTTTTCTTCACATTTTATCAATCTGCCCTCAGGTTGTGTTTTAATAAACGGATTCACAGATGTTTGTAGAAACCCCACAGTTCATCGGATGCTGTCTGACTTTACCACAACACTAAAATCCTTTTATTGTTGTTGATGATTACACAAGGTTTGGTGTGGTATTCAGATTAGAAGCAGTGGTTTTAAAATGTGTTTAAATTGCTCCCAGCTGTGGTGCATTCGGGTGCTTATAGATTGTGCCGATGTTACAGTTCTACAAATATTCACTGCCATGTTTACGAGAACTGTAATACGTGACCTCATCCGTGAAGAAGACTTGTGTCCGAGTCGTATCAGGTAGATTTTGACATCTGCAAAGGTGGTGAAGACAACAACTCCCATGATCCTCTGCTGCTTCACGATGTCTTCAAACTAGGTCTTTTTGATCAATGACAAAAAAAGAGTTGAACAGTATCACAAAATAATGCATTTCCTATTTGACATTGCAGCGTTTTGACCAAATAGTGTCCCAGGTTAATAGTAATCCCCTCACGTATATGCTCGACCACATGAATTCTCCATTAAACATTCTCCTGGTATATTGTGCATTACCAAAGGACACATGTGTCACGTCCTCTGGATGCAGGGGAAATGAAGCTACATTTGTCTGCCACAGTCGAAGGACTTCTGAAATGAGACGGGTCATTTTTGGACCAATATGACACTTCCTGTCTGGAAACAACCCCGGTGTTATGGCGTTATTATGGGCTGGTTAGTAACTACAGCTGTTTCTTGCCATTTCATCACAAGCTTGTTCCTTTACCGTGGAGCTACAGGTTTCTCTACAGCTGGAATGAAATGGTTTCTTTTTCACACTCTAACGTAGATTTTTTATAAATTTTTACCATGAACATTCACACACACACTGTACATTTCTTTAGTGCATCACATCCCACTGTGGCATATACTAAATTACAGTAGGTATAACATCTAGTGTTAGAAAATGTTGATGTGTTGCAGTTTAAGGTAAATTTTAAGTCATTTTAAATGCATTCTTACAAGCCTGCTGGTTCGGTTTTGGTGAATACTTCCACAATCATGTTGAAAACCTTGAAAGGGTCTTGGGAGGAGACTGAGTGTCTTTTATTTCTGCCAACACATTTCTGTCCAAGTGCAAAAACCTTATTGTTGTTTTTAGACTATTTTGACCCAACACCATCTTAAAGGTGAAGACGAGTCAGGTGCTACCAGACAGTGAGGCTCCTCTGTGGTGATGAAAGAATACTGATGGACATGTAACAGGGTGTGTGTGTGTGTGTGTGTGTGTATGTGTGTGTGTGTGACTCACCAACATGCTCATAAAGTGTCACTTCTTGGATTACTGCTGAAGGTCGGTGTGTGTCAGTGACTTTAAGATGACATGACACTGCAGTCTTGTCGTTTCTCAGCGCTGGCAGATTATTTTCTGTATTTCTCGTATAAAAAAAACATCCCAAAAAACATAATCGAAAAACTTTGATTCTTCACCTTTTTCACTTCTCAAATGAAATCTGGATTGCTTGGTTTCCCAGGCCACTGCTGCATCTATTTAACTCTGCCACACAAAGGCAGAAAGTATCCACATTTCTAGTTTTGAAATTCACCAGTTTGAGAGTCGTCCTTCTTCCACCACACTTCCACCACTTCTCCTGGAGATACTGGGGCTGCGTTCTCGAACCGCCTCAACTCAAGGCAGACTGCGATGAGTGCGTAGTGCATTTGATCTTGGTGTCACAACGAAGAAGGTCACATGACGTTTGCCTTTGTTTCTTCACGTTGATACTGAGGCTGCTGGTCACCACAGCCGCTCTTTCATAGGAGACTTCCTGAACAAGGTCATTGTCTGAAGGGTGAAAGCTCTGAAAGAAGAAAACACTCCTGAAGGATGGAACTCTCCTGCAGTTGAAAACTACCAGAAGATGAATATGGGGCAAACAAATGTGTTTAATATTAAGCTTTTTGCTAATTAAAAACATTATTTTAAGCTTAAACAAACCAAGCTTTCATATTTACAATAATCAATTACCATTTTTTTCTTTATCCTTGAATAATAAGATATGTTTATGTTTATTCAAAGTCCTTAAATAAGAGTCTTAAATATGAATTTAGTAAACCGACAAAAATAGGTTTTTGTAAGTGATTTAAACATAAAATAAAATCATAAAATCAGTAAAATCCGTTCAGAAGATATTATAGGCAGACCTGTAATATAGTTGCGATTAAAATGCTACTATATACAAATAGAACAGCAGTCACTTATAGCTCATTGTTGATTTAGTTGTAAGAGGATGGAATACAAGATGTTTCTGGCTGTAGTGTCTTTATATCATCTTCCTGGAAAGTTTGTTTTTAAGCAGTTATTCCCCATAACTCTCTGTGGCCTCAGGTAGTGTCTGACTGGGTATATGAGGTATGAAGCTGATAATAATAATCATGGTGAAAGTGGAGGATAGAGCTTGTTTTTCTGTTGAATCGTATAAGGACAGGCGCTTCCATTCCTTTTTTTTCAGCCCATTTATAGAAATGGAGCAGAATAAATAACAAAGCATTCCCTTCTCCTGGAAACTGTCTTTCTTTGAAAGAACTGAGCCGCAAACAACAAATATGTTTTTCGAGCAAATGTGATTGCTGGCTGGATTATGTTCAGAGGCAACATATCTCTGAACCAATCAGGTAAAGGCTGCTGCACACTGGAGGATAATCGGGCCGATGTTGGACCTGATTTGCCCCTTTCTGACAATCGCGCTGGGGGGGGGTTGATAATGCACCTGAAGGCTAACCGCCATAAAAAGACTAAATGATAACAAGACGATATCACAAGTTTCTGTGAGATTTCCATACTCTGGAGTTGCTACAGTGAAAATCATTTCCCAAAATCTGCACGTTTGTTGTCTGACGTTCAGCCAAATTGTCCAGTGTGTGGGTTCAGAAGATTACCAGATTTAAAACGGGTTAAATCTGTCATAATATCTGTGGTCTCCACAACAGGAGGTCAGCAGGAGGTGGATGTGTGGAAAAGTGCTCGTGTGAAGATTGTGGTCTTGGTAGAATATATAAATAAAATGTGTTATATATTATTTATTATGTCGTTTTTCTGTCCCCATTTATTCAAGAACGTGGTCTTTTCAGTTTGGGAGCAGGAGTTATTGACTTCAAGTTGTTCTGTAATGTTTGTTGTCATTTTTGGTTGTAATGCTTTCACTCAAAACCCGGCGCTCACACTCAAACAGCCCTGCTTGTGTTTAGATTTTGCTCTGCTTACACTCAACCTGTTTTGTGCTCCAGCTTCAGCTCTTCTCCTCACGCTGCATCTGTGCAGGCATGAAAAGTCTCAGATTTTCTCCTCTAGCCTTCGATTAGTTTTTGTGCAACAAGTTTGTGGTAATTCCTCAACCGATAGAATAGTGTTGACAAATTAAATTATCCTCATTGTAAATCCTTCCGGGTGCATTGGAATGTCTCAAATGAGATTTTAAGACGTTCATTCATGAGATAAATCAACATTTGCAGGAGATATTAACCGGTGAACCCACCTGGCTGTGAGGTCATTTCCTCAGCCACTATCATATGAATTCTCCTCTTCTCCTCCTCTTCATTGTTCTCTCTCTCTCTCCCTCTCTGCTCTGCATCTTTGTCTAATTTTCTCTTCCACGTTTATTAAATTCACCCACTTCTCTCTCACTCTCTCTCTCTCTTTCCTTATCTTAATGCCCCTTTCCCTCAGCCCAGGTTTAACAAGTGGGTGTTTGAGAGAGATTAAAAGGTGATTAAGACCACAGTGGACGTGGATTGGGCGTCAGTCTGTATTATCAAAGCTGGCCTTCTTGTCTCCTCCTTTCTTCCCTGCTGCGCTTTCTTTTTCCTTCTCATCACTGTTGTTGTTCTCTGTCATCCTCCCCTGTCTTTGCTCATTTCCTTTCCTCTCTTCTTCTCTTCAGTCCCTCTTTTCATTTGGTGTCATTTCCTCTTTTCTCCTTGCCTCCTGTCCTCTGCTTTTCTTTCATCTCTTCTTTTTCTCCTCTCCCCTCCTTTTATAGCTCCTCTCTTTCATAATTTCCTCTCAAGCGGGAGGAAAGGGTGGAGGCTCAGCCTGTCTATATCTCAGCATGTTGTGCTGTGGCTGATGTTGCTGCTCTTCACTTCTTGTCTTTAGAAAGCTAATGCTGTGAAGGTTGGTATAAGGAGCCCGGTACTCAATTAAGTCACTTTGCAAGTAAAACCCAAAGTGCAGAAAAGAAAGGTTGGACTGTTTGATTCTTAATCACTAATCACTGTGGTCTTAGGCAGCGCTGAGCCCTTGACACTGTGATGGCCTCTGTCCAACTCTGTGTTGAGGAGGAAAATGTTGCTGACTTGGCACACAAGTCTGAAAAGTGCCTCATGAAAGCCGTCACCTGAATGAATTACCATGAAGTACCAAGGTGCAATCAACCATTTTTAACAGGTTTCCAGCATTTAAGTGCTACAGTAGCTGAATGGCTAATCTTACTGAGATTCCAGGGTTTTGTTGAAGCGGATGGGAGGGAGTCGGCCAAAAGTGGGAGCCAATGAAAGGATAATCCCAGCAACAGAGCGTTTGATCAAGATCATTATGATTTAGCAGAGGATTCTCACTGGTTTCTACAGTAATAGACGGCCCTGTACTTCTGTGTCTGTGTCAATGTTAAGGGGTAAACAGGGATCCATGTATATTCAAAATATGTATAGGCTAAAATCACGGATTTAAATGATGCTGTTCCAGAGGGAATTTGAATGTCGGGGCTTTAAGACACTGTGACGACACCACAGGAGAAGGAGGGAGGCCTGTTATGCTTTATTCTGTAGTTAGTTTACGTTTGAAGTATCGGTCACCAGTTACTTCAATTTGGCTGCAACGCTGTTTACCCCTGACACTCCAAACGTGTTTTGTGGACTCAAATACTTCAACCACCCCTCCATATATATATTTTTTTTTTTTTTCTGTCTTGTTATTGACTATGTGATTAATCAATAAAGTAATCGATACAGCTTCTTTAGATGAACAGTGAGCAAAGAAAGATGCCCTCGCTGACAAACTCGGTGAGGTGTTTGGAGGAGAATCGGGTCCTGAGAGACAGACAGATAATACAAACACTGAGCAACTTGTCTCCAAGCAAAACGCAGATAGAGACAGAGAGTCAGGCGGTGGGAGACAGACAGAATCAGATCGGCTCGGAGAGAAATGGCGAGACAGACGCAGACGAGAGCAACCAAAGCAAAATAAAACAGTTTATAGGAGACAGGAATTCAAGAGGCGTGAGATAAATGAAGAGAGAGAGACCTGATCATTGAGGCATGTTGCTAATGTGTCCGCTATATACAGTGTGTGTGTGTGTGTTTGTGTGTGTTAAAGTGTGTTGGACTGTTGGTGCGTGTGTCCATGCATGTGTTCGCGTGTATATTTTTAGCTGAGATGATGAAGCTCAGTGCATCTGGTACCCCTAGCCCAAGGGAGGCCAGAACACACACACACAAACACACACACACACACACAAACACACACACACTCATACACACACACACACACACACACACAGTCTTATTTTATTTTTGACCCTTTCCATTTTATACATTTGTCACAAACACACACTTGCATACATCCACTAATGTGTAGCATACACACTTAGATGGATATATTCACGCATACGCAAACAACACAATCACTTTCACAAGACCACTAGCATTCTCTCACACCCACAAACACACACACACACACACACACACACACACACACACACACACACACACATACACATACACACACACACACGTACACACAAACACCCTCACACACACACACTGTGTCCTGGCTTCAATGTGACCATGTTCTCTAAAGCTGGAGAAGCCTCCCTCTCTCTGTTCTTTTTTTTTAATTTAGTTTCTGTCGGTCGCCTTTTCATCCGTTCCTCTTTGTTTCTCTCTTTGTGAGAATTCACTCAAAGGTTTCCTTCATCATCACCTTCACGATTCAGTGCATCATGTTCTGGACCCTGTGTAGATCAGCAGATTTCCTCACACTGTCTGTAACAAACTCTACAGTATGTGGAGAGATACTGGGTAAATCATATTCAATATGATTAGCATTGTATTAATTGAACCTTGAGCTTCCAGCTAACCTAATCCCAATCTACAAGTTTTTAGACTGTGGGAAGAAGCTGAAGTTTCCGGATACAACCCACACAAAATTCCTATCCAGTCAATAATCAAACCAAAGAATGAAAATGTAATTGACTTGATGTGAAGAGATTGATATCTTGTCTTTTGCCCGAAGGCAGCAATCGTTGCTGTCATTCAAAGCCCTTAAATAAGTTTCTGTTCTATGTTGGCTCTTTCTTTTCTTAATGAACAAGGCATTGTATGTATTTTAACAATCTAGGTAGCACTTGATATAAGTTGAAGGTTTTCCGATTTAATTCAATAGAGTCATATTCTTTTTGACTCCAGCATCAACCACCTACTCTTAAAAAGAATATGTCAAAGCACTTCAAGCGAGAAATGTTTACTTTTCATTTTGCGGCACGGAAAAGTTTCCCCGATGTCCTTGGAACAAGTTAAACTTTTGGCAAGTTTGAAAAAATCCTTCATGCTTTGATCATAAATACTTGTTAAGCAGGAAGAGACTAGACACAGAACTTTGTGACACTTCAGTGTTTCTCCTCCTTTTTCTTATTTTCCTTGATTTAAATCTAAAGAATCTGCACAGCTCTGGGTTCCCAGCTCCAGCACATTGCCATAGAACCTTCATCCTTACACCTACAACATATATCCACCACGCATGTTTATCACAGTCATGCCAAGAAGAAAGGATGAAGAGAATAAACGGCTCCTTGTATTGCAGAGGAGCAGCAGCATTCTTCGTCTTCGTAGAAATGTTGTGCACCCTCTTGAAGTTTCTCCTCGAGTGACTCCTTCTTCCCTCCTGCTCCTCCTTCCCTCCCGCTCCTCCTTCCCTCCTGCTCCTCCTTCTCTTTCCCTTCCACCCCCTCGTTTTCCCTCCTCTCCCTCAGCTTTTTAGCTGTTAGCATCGTCCCAGAGGGCGGCGCTGAGTGAGACATGGGACGAGGAGGTGGTGCTGCTAGTGGGGTGGGGTGTTGGTGTAAAAAGCAAACTGTCCCCGAGTGGTCCACACACACACATACATGCACACACACACATACACACACATACACACACATTTGCTGATTACACCCTTCTCCCATTGTTGCGGTGGGTCAGTTGGTGTTTTAATGGAACACTGTGGTGACCTTCACATCACAGCTCTCTGAAGTGGCACCTTGGGGGGGGGGGGGGACTTCTTCTTTAAGGAACATCGAATAGAGTCGAGTAGAAATGTGATTTTTTAAGAAAGATGTGACACTGATGTTTAGGAGGGTGACTCTGAGGAGAAACCAGTTATCAACAGCGTGTGCTCTGGTGACGTGACCCCCCCCACACACGAGTGATGGAAGCTGCCAGGTACTTTTACACGACCTGGTCAACTTACTGCATTTATGTTGCACTTTTCTAGATCTTATCGACACCTCAGCCCCTTTTACGCCACAAGTCACATTCACCCATTCACACACTCAGTCACAGGAAAAGCCAGCGAGGGGGGGAGTTCACGGGGTTCAGAGACTTGGCCAAGGACACTTCCACTCAGACTGGATCACACCACTGAGTGACCTCTGATGCAGCGGACATGCAGCGGAACAACAACAACAAAGTCAAATCAATTACATTTTGATATCCTTTTATCACAAATACGTACAATTCTTTTGACTTCAGTTACGTATAATATATAAGTCTTGTCCTTTTTAAAACCTTTGTTGCTTCTTGTGAGTGCTTGTGTAGGAGGACACCAAGCTTATCTGTGTTTAATGGTTTTATGCTGCATAGTACTTAACCGAATTAAAGCCTGTTTAAAGTAAGTGGTGTAAACACTAAACACTTAAACGCTTGAGGTAAGAGGCTGAGTACTAAACTGTCTAGGTGCAGGAGCAGAAACCACACAGGCATGAATCATCACATTACGTTGTTGTGCACTAGTTGCTAAAGTCAACGTATATACTCTGATCAGCAGAGCTTAAACAACCCCCCCCAAAAAATACACTATTTTCACACCTCATCCTGAACTCTCAGAAAGTGCTACCACGTTTGTTAATGCAAACCTGGCAGATATGGTGAATTTTCAACATTAACACTAAGCAATAAGGGTGGCTGTCACTTCCAAAAATCGAGTTTGAATGTATTTGAATACCCCCCCCCCCCCTCCCCCCAAACGACCTCATCTTTGTTTCTTACTGTGACGTCCTCTGGTGAAGAACTCAACTCTCGTCCATACTTTGGTTCTGAGATGCTTCGGTGTCCTGATCGTCTGCTCACGACGGCTCTGCTTGTGAGGGTTGTTCACTTTCAGCAAAACGGTCTGTTGCGCTTCCAGAATGTATATTTTAATTTATTTAGGTGACAGCCCTAGTGTGTGTGTATGGACACGTGTGGACAATCCGATGAATCCACAAACTGTACATCCAAGTGTCCAGTTGACCTGTTTTTAGCACCTGGATATACAATGACCTGGATGACTGAGAATCTCCACAGACACAACTCCCATGCAGTTACATGTATGTGTGTCTCTGTGCGTGTCGATGTGTGTGTCTGTATGTGTGTTTGTGTGTGGATATCCAAACATTTACCTCCAGTTTTTCTCGGCCTGTATGTGTTGTGCCTCTCGTCTGTGTGTGTGTGTGTCGTTGTGTTCATGTCTGTCAGTCTGTTCCGATGAATGTCTCAGCTGGCAAAGCAGAGCAGCATCACAGATGAGTCAGACAGGGCTCAGCTCCTCTTGACAGGGGGAGAGGAGTCGGGGGTGAGGAGGGAGGGAGCGAGTGAGGGAGGGAGGGAGAGAAATCGCTGAACAGGATGCTGCCCTAAAAAGGCAATCATCAGTGACTTTTCAATTTGTGTGTTTTTCTTTTCTGAAAGGCATTAATGAGCCCAGAGGTGTCGTACTAACAAAACAGACTCCAGATTGAAACAGATCTCTAAAGATGTAATATCCACCTAAACTCTTCAGGAGGGACACGCTTGATTGTTGTTTTCATTACATGCAAATTCCTATCAGCCATTCGCCCTGTCCACACTAACGCGGATATTTATCAAAACTTTTTTCCCTCTGTGTCTGAGCCTCTAAACGTCACTAACACAGATTTTTTTACAAACTCCTTATTCTCGTAAAACAGAATATTTATAGTAGTGTAGATGAGGATTTAGAAAAATCCCACTTTTACATTATGCAGCTTAACTCCGGCTGCACTTTGGCTTTATGCCTCTGAGATTGGACGTCATACAAAAAAATACTGAAAGATGCAAGAGTTTCTCTAAAAAATACCAACTTGCTCCCACGGGGGACGTGGTGTTGACTGATGTCAAAACCACGATGTCAAGGACTTACTTTTTGCATAAAGGCTAAAATAATGTACTGAATCAACAGAACATGTAAATAAATGCCCTCAAGAGAATTCACTGCCTCGGTCAACAGTCCTTATTGCAAGTGCTGATTTTTATGCAACCAAAATATGACAAAACAAAATGCAAAGAAAAAGGAAAAGCCGCTTTAGAGTGAATTGCTTTGCCCTGTTGACAGAGCTCTGAGGGGAATCCGTACACAAAGCTTCCCACCTACCAGAACACACACTGAGTCCAATTTTAACAAAATACGTGTGATTTCTCTCTGTCTGGGCTCCACCATCCTTATCCCAGTGTGCCTCCTGCCCGGAGATACATGACATCAGATCCTGGAGGGGGTGCCGGGTCCAATCCGGACCTCATAGTGTGTGTGTCTGTGTGTGAGAGTGAAGGTGGGGGAAGCTATCTGGGGAGGAAGGGGGAAGTTTGTCCTCATATCTTCAATGGAAGACGAGTGGGAGCTGCAGATAAATACACAAAAGAATCCAAATGATTACATCTCATTCCACAGTACACAAAAACATTAGACAAATACACATCCTGATGTAACAGTTGTACTTTTACTTTATGCTGGCAGAGGAGCGCTGCTCTTTATGGAAGCTTAGAGAAAAATCCCTGGAAATTGGATAGTAAGATGATTGTGTTTCCATCATATTGATGGACAGGATAAATACAAGAATAACACAGAAGCCAAGACACACATTTTCACAGTTTATAATGGGTCTGGTGGATTAATGTGTATTTTATCAAAGGTGACACTAATGTTTCCAGCAGGGACTTTTAAAAAGTTTAAATGGATCCAATTTCCCTTCAGTTTTTGAAATGAGATGACTCCTCAAGGCTTTTGTAAAACAGGTTTCCCTCAAGAGATGATATATCTTTATATTTAACTCTTAACTCATCATGTAAAGGCAGAGAGACTCAAAACTGTAATGAGGTTTTCACAGCATCTGCTGCTGCACAAACTGAATTGTGTGATTTCTTAGAGTCATCATATCGTTACAGGATCCTTCATTGGAAACGTTGGTTCAGTTCATGTAAACGTTGACTCTAATTGTCGGCCAATGAGTGTGAGTAAACAACTCTGAGGTTAAAGTTAAGTGTGGCCTGGAGCTCAGTGAGATTTAGATGAATATACTGCATCACATGTGAATATAGAGGAACAGCACAGGCTTCAGCTGTCAGAACATTTGAGTTATAGTTGCTTCACTGTATTTCAGATCACTACGTCTGCTCTTTGACTGAAAAGGTGAGTCAAGGTGTTTTTAACCAATAGACGGTGGTTACACTGGGAATCATCCAGGTATGATGGGAAAAAGTTGCATAGTGTTGCTCTGACAAACATGTGCAGGTAACTATTCTCAGACAATGAAGGACAAATGTGATTATTCCTTATAAAAACTCTGTGTGGTTTCTTTACTTAGTCGGGATCGGAGGTTGATATAAGTTGAGGTTGAAAGGAAACACTGGAAATAGATACTTGGGTTTGTTTGTTTGTTTGTTTTGTTTTTTTCAGTGTATTGACAGTTTGTGTTTGTCTGTTTGTGTGTGTGTGTTGAGTTGGAGATGTGCTATAATTGGATGGAGCGTTTGATTCACAGTGGCGAGATGTTTCAGAGGAACTCCCTTTCATCTTGTCATCACTCATCTCTCTCCTCCTTTATTTTCTGTGTCATTCTTAGTGTTTTCTCTTCTCTCATTGTGTTTCTCCTCTCACTCCCCGCCTCCCTTCATTCTCCCCCATCTCCCTTCTCTCTCTCTCTTTCCCCCCCTTGATGCTCTCTCACTCTCTCTCTCTCTCTCTCTCTCTCTCTCTCTCTCTTCTCCATCTTATTCTTCCTTCTCCTCATTCCCACCTCCGTCTCTCTGTTTGCAGCTTGCCTATCTGCATGTCTGTGTTTTGGCTGTGTGGGCGCGATCCTGTCAAAACCTGCTGTGTGTGTGTGTGTGTGTGTGTGTACTTCAACTATTGTGTAAGCGTGCGTTTTCATTACTTGTGTATCTGTCGGTCTGTTGGTTGTGTGTGTCGGACTTGTGGTGGTGGTGTCTGTGTGTGTTTGCCATTGGTAAGTGTGTCAGCATGCATTTGTTCTCAGGTTGTGTTTGTGTGCCTGTGTTTTTGTGTGAATTCTGTGTTTTTTCATTTCAGCTTTTGCATTTCTTGTGTGTGTGTGTGTATGAGAGAGAGATTGTGTGTTTGTGTGTGTGTGTGTGTGTGTGTGTCTGTGTCTGTGTGTGTATGTGTGTGTGCGTGTGCACTTCTGCCTTGGCCTGTCGGGCTTCAACAACAAAAAAAATCATTTCTTTTCTAAAACTGTTTTTTTTCTCCTCTGGATGAGAGCGAGGAGAAAAGGAGCCGAATGAAGTCGTCTTGTTTGATCGATTCCTATCCCAAAGCTCAGCTTTGATTTGACCACGCTTAATCAATGCATTCTTACATGCGTGTGCACACTCACACCCACACACACGCATACACAAAGCAAACAGCTTTGAGATTTTCTTAGCTGCGGGTTCAGCTTTTCAGACAGAGACGAGTCAAGAATGTGGCGTCAAGTGCCTCCTCACCCTGCTCCTGCTTCCTCCTCTTCACCGCGGTGAAACACTTTCTAAGAAGCACTTTTTATATGTCATAACAAAGCTTTGCTCTTGGTAGAAGACTTCATGAGAATTTATTTAATTATATATCCACATATTTCCAGCAGGGAGTCTGGTATTTTAAATTGCTCTGTCTCAATCTCTGAGGCTCCTAAAAATGATTGGATAAAGACTAATGCTACCTCGTTGGATTAATTAATGTGGAATTGGCGCAGCAGTTTAACATCACACAGTTTTTGTGTTTTAGCTTTTTCATTTTAACGGCCTTTTTTTACTGAGAATGCAGAACAACAATTAGTGGTTCATGTCCACACTGCTTTACTCCATAAACGTCATAATACAAATCCACCCACAAGACACAAGTGAGAAATTAATGAACAGGAGGTTGTTCGCTTGTGCTTGTATTGTGTGGACAGTGCTGTGTGTATGTGTGTGTGCATGTTTGCCATTGTCCACTAATTGATCAGACAGGGTAGGCATCCGTCCTGGTGAAAAAAGCTCAATAGGAATCTGTATGAGGGAGTTCCTTTTACATATGTAATGTTGGGTCAGTAACTCGTGTGTGACTCTGGTGCTCTGAGTCTAAATCCAGTGTTTCTGGCTGTGGGTCGGCGGTGCACAGTCGACTCTCTCGGCGCTGACAGCCCTCAGCGAGTAAATTCTAACCAAACGTGGCCATTTGTTTCTGTCTGCACTCGGAAAAACCCACGAGCCGCCATGTTCTGCTCGCAGCTGCCATCTTTAATAAGGGCTGGAGTCGCTCACACATATCTGCTTGTCAGTATCACTCAGGGAAGCCGCACACATGCAGCCTGCACAGCACATATCATAGCCAACACTGGGATAATTGTTTAAAGATGAGCTGTGTCTGCTCCGATCCTTATGGCCCCGCGTGTCAACACAAGTGAACGGTGCTTTGCTGATATTGTCATGGCAACGGAGCGTGGCACGGTGGCTGAGTGGGCTGCGACCGGTGTCTCGGTGAACACTGTGACGCTGGAGGTAAAAGATTCTAGCTGCCGCAAGAGTCCTTTCATTAAATTATTCTGAACTGCAGCTGCACTTTAGTCTCGCCACAAAGCGCGTCGGGGGGGAATCTGATGTTTCTCTTTCTGAAGCTGCTGAAACATCCAGGACGGGGGGGGGGGGGGGGGGGGGTGCTCCCCAGAGACACACACTCAGAAACTGTGTTCAACCAAACCAAGGTGGTTCTGCACTGAAGGGAGAATTTGTCCAGAGCCCTGAGACAACCCTTAGACCTACCGGCCTCTTTCTTGCTGGGAGGGATGGCAGCGATTTCCAACTAGTAGGCTGTGGCTGAGGGGTAGAGTGGTCGTCCTTCAACCTGAAGGTCGGCGGTTCGATCCCCAGTCTGACACATCTGCATGCCGGAGTGTCCTTGGGCAAGATGCTGAACCCTGAATGCCCCCCCCCCCCCCCATAGAATAACAAAGTGCTGTGAATAGACGCACTGTATGAAACTGTGTGTGAATGGGTTGGGGTTCTCACGGTCATGGAAGCCCTGATCCTGAGTGAAGGTTTCCTGTGCTTCCTCAGATTTATTCACACATCGGCAACTTTATAATCTGCACCAAAAGTAAAACACAATTTAGGTGCACAAACAATGCAGCAGTCTGGTTTAGTACCAGCACTAAAATGTCTGCCTCAAATATACTGTTAAATACAAACAACACAGGGACAGAATAAAAGTAAGTTGTGCAAACTATTTAAATTTCAGTAGAATTCATTACAGGGCGGTTGTATTCTATCGTATTCCAATTTTCACAAAATATAAAAGTTCATTGATGCTTTTAAAGTAGTTAGGAATAAACTTTTATGCAGATTTATGGACAAAACAAGCAACTTTACATATGGCAGTCAATCCTCAGCAGTTGGTTTGGACCCTCATCTGCAGCCTCAAGCATTCGGTAAGAAAAGTTGAAGACGGAGCTGAGTCTGACCCAGGAGAGAAGCTGGGTGGGGGGGTGATCTAGTCCACTGGGGAAACTGATGCATGGGACCTGAGCCACTATCTTTAGCCACAGAAGTCCCAATTTAAACAGCACGCAGGTAGAACAGCTGCTACAGCCTGACCACGTCCAGGGATCTTTGTTTATCTGCCAAAAAAACATGGTCCGTGAAGGACATTTAGTTTAGTGCTACCTTATTTAATTCAGCTCTTTAAAGGCCACTCGTCTGGAGTGCAGGAAAGATGCATTAGGGCTAATTCTACAAAGGTTAGGGCAGTTTGCGATGCAACGCATACAGTACGTCCTGAAATTAAAATGACTTAGCTCTCGTCCTCCCCTCTCCTCTCACATCAAAGCAGCCAGTGAGAGGATGCATTTCACAAACAACAAACCTTTCGACCTCCTCTCCACGTCTCATCCCTCTTTTTCCTCTCCTGCTCTCATCGGGCTCTCATCTCCTCCACGTGCCTCGTTCGCCCACTTTTTGTTCTCTGATAATGTCACCAAAGCTCTTATCCTTTCTCCATCATCCCCCTTTTTCTGTCGGAAGCCGTCACCACTCTCTCACTCATCTCTCTGTTCATTCTCCCTCTCCATCCGTCCATCCATCCCTCCATCCGTTCATCCTAGAAACAGAAATGAGTCAAGCTCATGTTTCTCATGACTTTAATGACATAAGATTTCAACACATTTGAGGAATTGATCCCCAGTTACTTCACTTGTATTGGATTTGGCTGCTACACCGTTTAACCCCTGAAACTCCAACACTTCACCAAAGCACAGTGGTCAGTAGTTCCTGTTCATTCACTTCCTCCCTTCAAACAAAAAGACTACTTCCCACCAAGGTGACAACACGCCGACGTCAGACACACACCCATCTACAAACCAATCAATGTCGATTAAAGGTAGACGCAGCACACCTTGGTGATGATGTTATGCAAAATTCTTAAGGGCGATCTGTAAATAACAATTTTAAATCTTAAACACCATGTGTACACAACCCAGTCGGACTTATCTCTTTCAACGATAAACATCTAGCATGTTCCACAAGGTGCGTTAATTTGTGACCGTGTCATCTTCCAGATAAGCGCCAGAGAGAAATGAGAAAAAGAAAAGCTGGATAATGGAAAACGTGATGAGAGGAAACAGAGAAAAAGCCTTGTTCACTCTTCCTTTCTAAATCTCTGAGATGATTGTGCTCAGACTAATCAGCATACTCCAATCAGACTTTGCAACACGAGAGCCAGCGTTTAAAGACAGAGGAGGAGACGGAGACGTGAGGTCTGATTGTGAGAGATTAGAGAATAAGGGACGGAGACGGAATGAAATAACAAGGAGGCAGATAATGGGGAGTGGAAAACGTGACACCCGGAAAGGAATGTAGATTTTGAGATTAGGAAAAAATAAAATATGAAGGAAACATGCAGAAATAAATGTATCTTTGACATGAGGACAGACGGAGGAAGAGGAGGCAGCATTTAGGACGAGGTGACGAAGAAATGGGATCCAATTATGAATGACTCCGAGTTTGTCAATTCAAGGACCAGAATGGACAGAGAAGTGCTGAGCGGACGGTTTTTACCCAGAATGATGGGGCGAGTGGGCTGGTGGGGAGAGAAAGGGGGAAAATGTAAATGGTGCAAGAGGAAGAATGAGAGTCAGTCACTGAAGAGGAGATGGTAACGGGGGGGGGGGGGGGGGGGGGGTAGCATGGTGGGAGGGGCGAAAGAGAATAGAGGAAGAAGCAGGAGATGCGTCCAACGATTCCTGAAAGACTTCAGTGGTTGGGTGTGGAGGTACAAAGGAAGAAGCACTATATGAAGGAAATACTAAAATGGGACACGTATGACTAATGACACACTTCAATGGAGCGTCTACAGGATGACTCAAGAAGCGGGTTCCTATGCTTTTCTTTTGAAAAGCACATCGCCCTTCAATTTGCTGGAATCGTGATGACGTCTTTACAAACGGTACACATGTCCATAACATAAATTGCTGCACTTCCTGCTGTGAGATTGCAATTTCCGTCTGTGTCAAAAATGGCCACGACTGTCAATTGGAATTTTGAGAAAGCTAAACAAATTGCTCTTCCTTACACAAACCTCTTCTTTCCAATGCTTTCAAACTGCATTAACAGCTCCTCTACGGGGAAGAGATTACGGGTACAACTTCCTTTGTTTACCACAATATTTCAGAAGCAGCACTAACAATTTGCCTTTTCCTCAGAAGATGAAAACTGGCTCTGAAACAGATCGAATAAGAAACAAGGAATTCACGTTCAGAACCAGCACAGATGACAGTTGGGAGGCGGCAGAGAAATACGCACCAGTTACAGAGATTACGGACGTGTTACTGGTGTGATTTTGATTATGCAATCCTGTTACACACCACATTTGTGTTTGCATAAAAGTGGTTCATGGAAACACAGCCCAGATTCCCACTTGTTCGTGCCACCTGTTTGAAATGCTGCTTAGATTCCTGCAGACTATTTGATGGCAAAATGACCAAAGAGAGGGAAAGATGGAGAGAATGGGAGGCAGCAGCATCGAAGGGACGTGGGAGGAAACGCTGTCTGAATCTACTCAGGCAGAAAAAGAGGGATCCGTTGAGGAAAAAGCAAGGGAATAGAGGAACTGATTAAAACCATCTGAGAGGGAGAGAGAGAAAGAAAGAAAGAAAGACAGCGTGAGATAGGATGGCACGAGACCACGGTGGGGGAGCGGACAGAACTCATATCGATCTGTAAAGGAAAAGGGAAAATGAGGGACGGACGAGGTGTGAGGACGAAGCCCATGTAATGTGTCGGAGGGACGGACAAGGTGTCCATTCAGCCGCCGCAGACATCATTGGATCACTGGATTCTTTAAAAAGTAATCAGGCGGCTGAACCTGGAGAGAAACGGAGCAGAGAGGCCGACACAGAGATTTTCACGCTTGGCTGGCAGCCGTCCATTAGGAAGGTTCATGTAGTAGGATGCAGGACAGACGGAGGGGGGGTCTTTAAGCCTAACTGAATAGGAAACGGTTGCAAATATAATGTAGGTAAAAGTGCAAATGTATATTCACGCACAATGAAACATTTGCATTTAACCTTTATCTGGTATGAAATATTCATGGAGAGGCTTCAAGGGTCACATGGAGGGGATGTTATCTGATTTCTTAAATTAGACTTTGAAATAGTGAAAAGGTGTGCTGGACAAATTCATTGCCAAATATTTATTTAGTTTAACAATGTTTCCTCATGGTTATATTAAATAAGTAATGGACATTTAATAAAATACAAAAATCCATCTGATCAGTTATAATTTTGTTTATTGAAACAAGATACAAATAATCGATTACTTATTTTTCAAAACTAGAACAAGACTATAATAGACTGAATAAAGTTAACTTCGACAACGATTCACCGCTCAGTTCCCTGCTGTGATCTTAGATCTGAACAGCTGAGATAAGTAAAAACATTTAAGTCATTTTAAACGTTTAGATGAGAAGAGAGACACATGTTGTTCTGGAGTACAGAGTGAACGTTTGACCAGAGCAGCTGGTCCTGGTGAGGAAACACACGCTGAGGCTGCCTCTCTTCTGATGGACAGGAGCCGACTTCCAGCTCGAGGCCCGTGTTGGAGCTAATCCACTGTGGGCGACTGCAGGCTCTTGATCCACTTCCTGTTACTGCACCTGAGATGAGGCAGGGTTGATGAAGAGAGTGAAATGACAACATGGCAGAGGTTCTTTGATCAGGACATTTGAACTTTATCAAAATCACAGCACACTCACTCTCAGGAACAAAAGTGAAATATACTAAAAATATACAAAACTAATGAAGTAAGCACCGTGGTTCAGCCTGATTCTCATTGTCTCATCATTTTATTTGAGATTTTCTTCAAAAATTCCATCTTTTTCATCTCCTCTCCTGTGACAACAGTTATCCTTGGCTTTTTGACAGGTTTTCTCTCTGGTACATTTTTGCCGTTAAGACATCAGGAGACGCTAAGAACTCGTTTTCACTCGCCATTAATTTATTCTCCCTTTGCATCAGTACCTGATACTGAAGCTCTCTGAGATTTAAAGGTCCAGTGTGTAGGATTTAGGTGAAAGGGATCTTTTGGCAGAAATTGAATATAAAATAAACTTTGGGACTGCCCTTCTAGTCTTAACTTGAGTCCTAGGGAACCAAACCTAAGTTCTACAGTGGTTTGCATGTTGAAACCAGTGATAAACAATGTCTTCTAGTGATGGAGCAAGTTACTGGCTGCATGGTGTCAGCTGCTGGGGTGTTGAATCTGTGATTGGGCCAACTGAGTCTGTGATTGTTTGTCTCTGGTCAAATATCCGTAACATCTCCCCTCCTCCTCCTCCTCCTCTCCTCCTCCTCTCCTCCTCCTCCTCCTCCTCCTCCTCCTCCTCCTCCTCCTCCTCCTCCTCCGTCATACAGTATGATGGCTGTATCCTGGTTCTGGTCTGTTAATCACAACAGTACACACACTCAATCTGTCTCACACTCTCTTTACTTAACTCTCTCAAGTTCAAGCATCTCTCATATCTCTGGCTGTTGCCATATATTTTTTGGGGTTTCCCCCTGTTGCCCCCCCCCCCCCCCCTATCTCTCCACTTTCTGCTTCTCCTCTAAACAAGAACAGAACTGGCAGCTGGCAGAAAGATGAACAAAGCAAACAGATGAAGAGCAGTAATGGAGAAGAGACGAGGGGGATAGAGGCACATATGAAGTGGGAGGCTAAAAGACGAAGCCGGTGAATTACGGTGGATAAGGTGATCAATAGAGTTCAGACCTTTGTCAGGGCCAAATATTTGCTTCCACCAGATCTGTGGATCTGCACTAAACTCTCGAAAATCGTAGATCTCACCACCATCAAAAATCATCAATACATAATTTCCAAATAAATAAAACCTTATTCCCCCAGCGTGTGATTTAAGCAAATCGGTCCAGGATCTATTTGGTGAAAACACATCTTGTTTGCTGGAGGCGATGCGTGTGGTGACAGAGTGTGAAGGGACGACCGAGGAAGGAAGGACAATAGAATAAGAGAAGAAAACAGAGGTAGAGTTAAGAGGAGAAGAGAACAAATGGTAAAAAAGTGTTTGAATGGGCCGGCTATAAATAGATCCAGCCAGTATGCTTATGAGTCAGTGGGCTCACACTGTATTTATCTACAAGTGTGCATATCCCTCTCTGTCTCTCTTGCTTTCTTTATGTGTGTGTGTGTGTGTGTGTGTGTGTGTGTGTGTGTGTGTGTAAAGGATGCACATAGAGATGAGATGAGAAGCCTTTAGGAGCCATATTAGCAAGTCCCTTGAAAGCCAAGTGGCAGCTTTTATAAAAACCGTACAGACACACACACACACACACACACACACACACACACACACACAAACACACACACTCGCACCCATTAAGCTTATAAAGTCAGCTTTAATCACACGGCACTATGGTGTGTGTGCTTAATGTTGATAATAACGTCCCCCTCCTCAGTAATAGATCTGTCACTTAGCACAATTAAAGGAACACACACTCACATACATACACTTTGAAGAAGATTTGATGTATTATATTCCCATAATACACACACACACACACACACACACACACACACGCACAAACACACAGTGAAAAGCCGCATCAATGTGCCATTACCAAGTCATCAGGTTTCCAATTTGAGGAGTATGTTTGCGGCGCTGTCACTTTTCCTTTTAATTGGCATCGTCAAATTACACACAGTGACACATGCACACACTCACGTGCACATTTTCCCTTTGAATTGTGAAAACGTAATGCTTGTATTAAGGATCAGGTCACAAGCTGTCACATTTCCTCCCCAGTTATAATTACGGGTTATGTAATACAATACTCCCAGACACACTGCGCGGCTCACACACTCATGGCCACGTGCACACGAGGGCACGCACACCCACACGTTTACACATACCCATGCACATGAACGCACTCGGGAATGGACGTGCTCGTGCAAAACACACACAAACACACACACACACACACGTACATGTTGAATAGAGGGAGCGGATGTAATGTACACAGCTTCTGGGCAAGAGAAGCCTGTGAATTATTGAGATGACGCCTTGAAACAAGTGATCACACACAGCCTTTGCGCACAAACAAAAAATACACATTCACACACATGTACTGTTATAGTAATGGATGCGTGTCTTGGCCTTTCAACACTAGTAAAACAAGCCTCCAGGTAGCGGGGGGGAGTGATGCTGTAATTTCAAATACACAAATTCACTGTATGAACAATAACATCTTGCCCTCGAGCCGTAGAAGTGGGAATTCAGCGAGAATAATCCATTACAAAAGGCTGTGTCATATTCATCTCTTGCTCTATGAAGGCACATCATTTGACACATGCAGTACATCACACACACCAGCATCCCACTTAGACCATAAGGGTTACTTCTCTCTACCAGTTTGTGACAATCAGCCCAAAACTTTTGTTTCCCTCAGACATTAAGCCACAAAATAATTGTGTCCATTATATGTGAATATGAAAAAGTCAAAAAAGAAAACTCAAATCTAGTAAAAAATTGGCAAAACATTAAAACAGTTTAATCCAAGGCTTTGAATTACAGCAGAAGTGTTTCCTGAGCTTGTTGGTCTTTTCAACACACAAAAACACCTATATAACACACAAGAGGAAACTGAATAAACACATTAAAAGTGTCTTTTGGTTGCTGAGATAACGCAGCGGTGATGGTTTGCAGATTCAGAGTGTGATAAATTAACGCTGTGGCCTCGACAGTCCCGGTGTAACTAACAGTCGTGCATAATGACGGCTGCTCTGATGCTGTTGAAGAACTTTGGCGCCAGAACACAGGCGGGGAAATTGCTCCTCTTTGTTGCCGGTCTTCTCACAGGTCTAATGAGCGCCGGAGCAGCCGTGAGTATCTGTACGCAAACAGATGAATCCATTTATGTTTAACTGTGGGAGTGAAAATGGGCCTGAGGTGCATGTGCGCCCATCTCCACAATGATTCCGATTTATAAAGCAGAACCAGGCGCAGACACGTGGCTTTATAAATCTGACAAAAACATAATTCCTCTGCATATTTCTGTGTGTACGCATATAAACACAGTTTTAATGGTGGAGAGATTTATGCATCTGGCCCCGGCACATGAGTACGGTACTGACTGGTACCAAGACAGTGGGAGACTTTCAGAACCAGACAATCTTTGCTATCGGTCTTATTTCCTTCTGTTGGTTTTTATAGAAGTATCAAAATCAACATTGACACTTGTAAATACACTTGATAAAATGCACTGTGGTGCAGTGGTCATGTTGGTTAAGCAGATTAATGACTTTGGACTTTTTTCTAAGCTGTAGATGTAAGAGAGGAAGGTGTAAAATTCAAAGATAAAGGAGAAAGAAAGAAAAGAGCAACCAGGAACTGTCGTAAAATTAAACAGAGTCACATTTTATATGAAGAAATCAAATCAAGGGCCACTGACGCAGCGGTGTGGGACTCACCTTCATCACTCTGAAGCCCATATTCAACTAATCGGTGCAAAAATGAAAAATTCCCTCAAACTTGAATTGAAGTCGGACTCTTAATGATTCTGAAATCACCTGACACACAGGGCAGCCTCTACGTCTCCCTGTTCTTCGCAGTGAGATCTTTGAGAGAGGAGCTAAAGATGGAGAGAAAGATGGATGGGTGTGAAGATAAATAGATAACTCTGCTTTCGGACTGCGGGGCGAGGGGGAGACAGAAATGTGGGGTTGGGGAACGAGAGGGGTGGGGGGGGGAGAAAAGAGAGACAGATGGACGAATAAATGGGATTTCGGTCGAGATCCAAGCCATGGGAATATGAAGGAGCGGAAGAGAAAAGATGGAATGAGACAGACATGGAAATAGAGGGAGACACGGACGGATAGATGATAATGGAGTTTTCGCCTGGTTCAAAACCACGGCACTGACAGTGAGAGAGAGAGAGAGCGACGGAGAGAGAGAGAGATGGATATGGATAGATAGATGATAATGGGATTTCTGCAGAGTTGTAAGCCATGGGAGTAAGCTTCACGTTTGTTGTGTACTGACTGACTGAAAGCTGCTTATGGTGCAATACACTGCGCTAAGCCCGATGCTACATTAGTTATTTACAGTAAGCCGGCATATTACTGTGCCAGCGCAGAGTAATAAGGAATCTGACATGTGATGCAGAATTGATAAACTTTCTACAGCTTCCGTCGAATCTCGTGCAGTATCTGATATCACATCTAATATGTGAAACACATTCACAGACGTGAGTCTCCCACACATGCACGCTCTGATCCTTCATATGTAAACAACCTTCTTACCGACTTACTGACTGACTTTCCCCGGTTTGCATTTTTACTTGTTTTTTGTATTTGGAGGTAGAACCAAAGTTAATCCGATGAAAATCTGTCTGTCAAACAAAAAACATCCTTTAAGTCATTCTAATGAGAAACTTTCCACAGGTAAACGACTTGATATCTCAAAATACTTATTCTAATGGTTTGTAATAAAAGGCCTAAGCCAAAATATGAAATACATTTCCCATTACTGAGTAACTAATTCATTTTAGTTTTTTGGCTTCCATATCTTTTTCTCCCAAGGTGAGGAATGAAACTCTTTTTGACTGTAAATTACCTTCCACTTGCTCACTGAATGTACACACACACACACACACACACACACTCACACACACACACACACACACACACACACACACACACACACACACACACACACACACACACACATACACACACATACACACAAACACATTGTTTTTGTGTCCTTCTTCTAGTCCTACTCATACTCTGTTACTCTGTGAGGTCACAGGCAAGGCAAAGAGGTCTTCACACGCACACAGACACACACGCACACACACACACACACACGCACACACACACACACACACACACCAGTTGTTCCAGGATTTATGGTGTGTGTGTGTGTGATCTGTAGAGGTCACAGGAACGGTCAACCCTCCAGGAGGACGGCCCCACACACACACAGTCCTGCAGCTGTAACCATTAAAGAGCTCTACTTCAAAATGTGTTGAACTCGTATTAATTGAGTTATCGTTGCCCTGCTTTGATTGGGGATGCAAGTTCACCACCACTGCGACACACACACAAACACACACACACACACAAACACGCACACAGAGTCTTTTTTAGTTCACATGAGGGACAGTACAACACTGAGAGCGACGACTCTCCCCGTCTCTGTCTGCCTCTCCACAAAAGAGAAATAAATTGCTTTTGAATCATTTAGCAGAAACAATGGCTAACCTTCCCTTTCTGTGTCTCCTCTCTCAGATCCTGACTGTTAATAATTTAACACTATCTGTGTGCGTATCTGTGTGCGTATCTGTGTGTGTGTGTGTGTGTGTATGTGTGTATTTGCGAGGCGCTCGCTTACTGTCACTGATCGAGTTCTAAAGCAGATTTTAAGTTGATGAAAGGATCTGTTTTGCGTCTCTTCCATTTAAAGTCGCTGAACGTAAAACGGTGTGAATAATTGATGCGGATGATTTCAGATATTCATACATGAGACGGCCCCGCTGTCACCTTCCTGAGAAGATTAGTTTTGATAAAGTCAAAACAATAACTTTCCTCTGTAAGCCCCAGAAACACAGTTGTCACCTGTGCAGAGGAGGTTGTGTTTTCATCGCTGTTTGTCTGTTTGTCAGCAGGAAACCACTGAACCGCTTTTTATTGAAAGTTGGAGGGAGGGTGGGGTTTGTTCCAGGGAAGAACCCGGAAGCTTTTGGGGGGGGGATTTGATTATGTGGGCAGATCCAGGATTTCTTTTCACTTTCTTTAACATTGTGATATATAACGCTCTAGCCTTGGTGGAGGTTTGCAGTCTCTAGTTGTATATGTTGATTCTTTAAAGGAGAGAATCAGGCTGGTTTATAAGCATTATATCGATATATATGGAACCTTTGCTATATTGCTTTTGATGAAAACTATATTGAAATAAATAACAATATTGTTTAGATCCTCAGCCTAATCAACACGTAGGATTGTGACATTTTGAGCTAATAGTCAATCTTTTAAACATTTTGTCCCTTGTTGAAAAGGGAGCCTGGTCCAACTAACTTTACCTCACCTGAAGTTCTGCATCGTCCAAATGGAGTCAGGTCCTAAGTGAACAAATGTTCAGGCTAAATGCTTCAGACACAAGGAAACTTGAATAGGTTGGTGGCTTAATAGCTTTAAACAAGAAGAAATACTATATCCAAGTTCTACACACACACACACACTCACACACACACACACACACACACAGTTTCATTTGTTGTTGACAGTCTCACGTTACCTTAATTAATCGTAGCTAGTTTCCTGTGTCCGACATCAAAGGGGCTCATATCTTATCAGACATCTTGTTGCTTCCGAACCTCTGATCACTTACAAACACACTGTATATGTACTGTGTGTGTAATTGTGTGCTCGGCTCCTTGTGTTAGAGTCTCTTTGCATGGGTGTGAGTATATGTTGTTGTTGTGACAGCATCTGACTGTGTATTTGTGTTTATATCTTTATTTTGCACCTGCCTGCAGGAATTTGTTTTCTGTTAAATGTGTGTGCGTGTGTGTGTGTGTGTGTGCATGTGCGTGAAAGGAAAGTTGCGGGTTTACCTGCTTGCTGTCTCGAGATAGGGCAGGATTACTGAGAGAGGAGCAGGGGAAGGAGGAGAGCGAGGGCACGAGGTGTGACAGGAGCTGGAATAGAGAAACAAAGAGATATACCTACGACAGCGAGTGGGAGGAAGAAAAGTTGAAACAAAAGTTATCGAGACATTAGAAACTAAATAAGACGCTGAAGAGAGAACCCTGAAAAGGGGAAGAGTAAGAGGGAGCGGGGGGGGGGGAGTGTTGTCCTCAGAAGACGCCTAATGTGGGATAAGACATGGAAGTGGAACTCTGCAGTGACGATCACCTCAGAAAACCCAGCTGAACAGTAGATAACAGCTGAGGAAGTGCTCATCCTGTTTCCTAAAGCCGATATAATCAAGAGGCAGAGTGTGGTCTTTAGCTTAGCTCGTATTTAATGAACTCCATGTAACCGACACTGAGGTGTGGCTGTGAATTAGATTATCGGTTAGACTTTTGGATCCACTTTAATTAGGACGAGTGACAGCAAAGTGGTAGTGTGTAACAAAAAACCTGCTCCTCTCCGCTGAAACAAAAAACAAGGGGGGAGGAAGTGGTTGTGCATCAGCCCTGGGCACGCACAACACAGTGGGCACACATTAAACAACTGACCCGTGGTTTGCTTAAAAAACAAGAAGACAAATACAGGAGTAACAATTTCCTAGGTTCCAATGTGATGTGTTGCTTTTAAGAATTCAGCTCCGATTGTAAATATTATTCTGAATATTTGGAAGAGGAAGAAGAGTCAGGTCAAACTAATTTTAAGTTCATCAAAAGTACAACCCAAACATTCGGGATTCCCTCGCCACAAATTTGAGCAATTGAAAATATTTTAACACAAATAGCTCATAATAATTTAGTGCTATTTCTGTACCAAAAAAATGAATGGAGACATTGGTACTTTTTATCATCGTCCTGTCATACATCACGATCAAAGTGCCCAACATTTCCATTTAAGTTCCTAGAATTCCCTAAACACACATTGGTTATCCAATCAGAACAGCCTGGGCCCACCGACCAATCAGAGCAGACTGGGCTTTGTTTGGAAGGGGTGGGGCTTAAAGAGACAGGAGCTGAAACCAGGCGTTTCAGACACAGGCTGAAAGAGGAGCTGCAGCAATGGACGGCACGAATCACAATTAAGAACGCGGACATGAGCAGAATATGTTTCCTTTGGTAAAGAACATGTGATCCACCACAGTTTGAATATCATCCTCTGCTCTGATGGAACCTAGAAATATCTCTTCAGGTATACATTCAAAAGTATGTTGCTGCAAAAGGTCAACGTTAATATATGGAGATATTAAATGGATAGAAACTCTGCTCCAGAGAGAAATATGGATAACTGAATCACATGAGACATATCGACCACTCGGCTCCTCTCTTTGTAATATCATGGATTTTCTGACGGCTTCTCACAGAATCCCTTTCTCTTCTCTTGCAGCACATCTAGGTTATATTAGCATGAATGGATTTGAATAAGATTATTCCGATTTTTTGAGTTTTTAGGATTTTTCAATTAGACACATTGGCCTTCCTCTGTGCCAGTATCAGCTTGCAGTCACACTCCATCACTCACTCGGCTCCAGTATAAATATCGCTGGGAAGAACAGCAGAGAAGGGCGTTATTAAAATAGGGTTTGTTTTTTTATTTTTAAGCCTGTGGGTTAATAATGTTTGTTTATATTTGACTATGAACGGGCGTCTGTCTGGGTGAAATGAATGCACAGTGAAGCAATAACGGTGGAGACGGCTGGTTTCCGGAGCATTATGCTAATCAGCCGTCACTTATACATTCAACACACTGCCACTGTCTGCTCAATGTCACCCCCCCCCCAACACACACATACACAAGCTCACTGTGTCTGTTGTACCTCAATGTCTCAATATTTATCTCTATTTCTGTTTGTCCTTCATTAATTTATCATTTATTGTAATACAACAGTTTTTGAGTGTGTCAATCCATTTAACCAATGACTTTATCAGTCTTACTGCAGCACATAACTGAGAGGTCACATCACCACTTAGTCTGGAGACAGTTATTATTGAGGTTATGAATATCATATAGAGAACTTATGCCCAAATCATTTCCAGGTAAAGGCAAATAGTTTGATTGTCTGATCAATAATCAAATATGAACAAACACCTGCTGTGATATCCAGCAAGTGTCACTTCTCAAGATACTTCAGGCACCTTGGCAGTCACACACACACACACACTCACACACACACACCGACACACACACACACACACACACACACTCAGAGTTACACTTACTATCCAAACAGCTGTTTCCTGGATGTGACAACCTCACACCTGCAGGTGACAAGTGAGAGTGATCTCCGTCTCTGAAGAGGTGAGATGGTAGAAAGAGCATTGTGCGATTGGAATGTGCACTTCGTTAATGCACGTGTGGCTGTGAGGGTACAAAGTTGTTGTTTGCACCTTTATCTTTGATTGTGTGTTTTTGTCTTGGAGAAGTAATAAGCTTGTTTTTAATATGAAGAGTTTGAACCAGCAGCTGCAGTTTTCCAGTCGTGCGTGTTGCTCTTTGTATTTGTGTTTACTCCGCTTGTCGTCTCACTGTCATCTACGTGTCACAGTGTCTGATTGTGTCAGTGTAAAAATACATTCACACACAGCCAGTGTCAAACAGGATTACAATGTTTGGGCATATCAGCGCATCTTCCCTTTCCTAAGACCTTTATCATCTTCCTTTATAAAAATGTATCACATCACTGTACAATCCCACAGCTTCACAAATTATTGGCTTACATATTTGAACACTGTAAAGGTCAAAGATGCAGATGCTGCTCAGTAAACACCTCCTCTGTTTAACTGCTGTAACCACGCCGCGGTGCAGCAGCCCTGTGTTGTTCTCTTAGCGAATGGCCCTGTATATGCATTAATGTGTGTGTCTGTGTGCTGACTACAGTAAAGCACAAGTGGCACCCCATCCTTCACACTGACCCCCCCAGCACACACACACACACACACACACACACACACACACATGCACACCCCTCTGTGTAAGCACCAACTGTCTCTATAATGAAGTTTAATGAGTGTGATGCTGGGCCAACACGGGGAGGGCGGGGGGGTTTGGCAGAAGGTAGAACAGCATTAGCTGCCTGAGACTCGTGTATGGTCGTGTATACAGGAAATAATAAAGTTTGCAAACTACAGCGACTCATGTAAGTGCGTCTCTCGGCCCTGCAGCAAATATAAGTGGGAGGAAACTGTAAATTGCATCAGGAGGAGATGATATCAGCTGAAGCAACTGAAAAGTTATTTACATCACTTTAGGACCAACAACAATATCTTAGTCAGCTAAATTACTGAAAGGTGAGTGTCACGAAGGGGCGCTGGCTATAAATGTGTTTCTGCACAGGGTTGAATGGAAGAGGAGGATGAAGAATCAACGTAGTGCCACAACCTACAGTAATACAAATGAGCCTCAATTAACCGCTGAATTCAAAACCATGCGTAACATACAAGGTGATTATATTCAAAGGTTTACATTTAATTGTCTCATTAATAATACATGTGTTTGTTTTCAGAGCTCGTCCCACTGCTTGCTCTTCAAAAGTGAAAATGTAGGTGAGAGAGAAAACCCAGAGCAATAAATAAAAAGGAAAAAATAATAAACTGCAAAAGGTCAAATTCATGCAAAGATACACAAATCACGGAACAGCTGACTGGGTGAGCACACTACTGGAGCTGAGCAGAGCTGAGTCCTGGACGCCAGCGGTGAGGCGGCAACAAGCTCCAGTCGAGCGGCTGGAAAAAAACTGAGCAAGTTTGGAAATTGACTTCGACTTTAGGAAGGGACGACAAAATAAAGCTCATATCATATCAGCCAGTGACAGACGACAGAGGTCACGATTTGTATTCCAGCCCATGATGGTTTGAATAAATGCATAGGTATGACTTATTTAAGTGTGTGTGTGTGTGTGTGTGTGTGTGTGTGTGTGTGTGTGTGTGTGTGTGTGTGTCTGAGTCAGTCAATCCCTCTGAATGATTAAGGCACAACAACAGGTAGCAACGATGGAGATGGATGAATTACTCGATTTGGAGACTTAACTTATTCGTGTCAAACTGGTCGACCTCCAATAATTAGGTAATTTAAACATAAAAAATATTATTATGTTTGCAGAGTTAACTCTAGAGTAGCTTGATGAGGAAGGGATCATGTTTTCCTGTTCACTGCTCTCTGACTTCGTGTGTGTCTGTCCCAACCTGAGGAACAGGATAATGACAGCATGTCCTGAAACACTGTTGTTTTAATCATTAATGATTATGATCATTATTTAACCCTTCATTTGCCACAATGGAAGATTTTTCTGTTCCATTTCGATATAATCTGGGTTGTCATGTGCTCTGAAAAATGCTTTAAACACAGGATTTGTTTGGAACAGTAGGAGTTTGTTCAGGTTGGTCTACACACAATCCCTGTTGAGGGACAGAGAGTAAGAGAAACAGGTGTGAGACAAAGCCAGCGAGATGTGCATGATCGGCAAAAAACAAAAGACGGATAAAAACAAGGAATGCTTTTCTTACCCCTCTTTTCACCAGTCCTGGTTGGCGGTTGCTTCAGGGGCCTGCCAGGTCAATTTTTATGTATCATATCTGCACCTCAATAACCCGACAAGACTCATGGCCTCCTTGTCCTCCTTGTCCTCCTTGTCCTCCTTGTCCTCCTTGTCCTCTTTGTCCTCCCATTGTGGTGGTTGAATTGTGGAAAAGTATCTGTCATCAAAAGCTCTGTGGCAGTTATTGGAGAGGAGGGGAAGAGGAATCCCTGTGGCATTCAGACACTACTTCTAATAAGTTGGTTTAGATGTTTGATGCCCACCTGGGTATTACAATTTTTTATATATATTTCACATTGCAAAACTTTTGTGCAAGTTACCCAGTGTGTGGAAGCTTAATTCATGGATCTTGATTTATAAAAACTATACAAGGTGCAGCTCCAAATAAGTACCCTTGAGTGGCCTTGTCGTGGTTGATATTCAGACATATCCTCTCTCATTCTTCTCTGTTTCCATTCTCTCCATCCGTCCCCTTTTCTCCATCTGTCCAACAGTGAGCTCACATCTTCGCCTGCAGGCTCCAGCGGCTGGCCGAGTCCGGTCTTGAGCCAGCCACTTACACAGTTTCAACTCCGCACACATACCATCTTCAAAAGAGGTTTGGCTTCCTCCCAGGGTGGCTGGTGGAGCAGGCAGACTTATTTACAGCCACATCTCACCAGCATCTGGTGGGTGTTAGCTTCCAGACTCAACGGCTGATTGACATCACACACACGCTCAGCAACTTGTGTAATAATGAAAAGTGTGTCGTGAGTGTTTGTTTCAAATTCTCACCTATTGTTTCTGCAGCCTTAGAAACCTTTTTTTCCTTTTGTATCAAATCAAAGCCACTCAAGCTGAGAGAGAAATGAGTTGTTTAGATTGGCTTTGGTGGGAACACATCACAAAAAAAAAGTACAAAGCCACGTCATCATCATTTAACACATCTCACCAACACACTCAAGAGGAGAATATTAGTTGCTCATTGTGGTTTAACTGCATTATTTCATGTAGAAGGCTAATTACTGTGCAGAGAAAGGAGTGTTTTTATTGATGAATGGATTTTCCTATGTCCCAGACCACAGTTGGTCAATGTTCACAGTCCATGTCAGCACAACGTGAAAAATCAACCTGCGGAAACCTTGAACCCGTTTAAATAGAGCATTTGTCCCATAGAGCATTTGTCCCACTTCATAAATCAACGGTAAACACATAAATATGGAAGACTGGAATGCTACTCCAAATCTACTAGATCTGAATTTAGTTTTAGATCTGCACCAAAATTCACAAATTCAAAGATGTTAGTCCCCTAAAATGATTCCCTAAGAAACTCCTGGATCTGTCGGTGTAGTGGATTCTTTCTTCGCTCATGTCCCATCCTTCTACCAGGTTTGGTGGCAATCCATTTAGCTGACCAAACAACAGGGGTGAAAACAAAACCTCCTCGGTGGAGCTAATAACGCAGTTGAACCCGGGAATCTGCTGCTCAATAATCTACTTTCTTTGTGGAATAAAGCTACAAAACACACATCTCCTGTCTCCACGGTTCATGACACAGCTATCAATTTATAATCTATAAACTATTGGGGCCAATATAAACTATACAGAATCTGCTCCACAGAAACTACATGCCAGACACCAGACTGCTCCTTTATATCCCTTGCTCCAGCTTTTATAGTGGACCCTGTGATAACTTGTGACCTCGGCCTGTACCGTCCCTCTCTAATAGCTCTCCGTCCGCGGCTCTACAAATGCTGCGCCTCATATTCAGATGGTTGACCTTAGAATCTCAATCTGACGCTCTTTTTATAGCTTTTCAGCTTTATGGGGACTGTTATGAGAAATATTGGGATCAGATGAATAGAGGGAGAGGGGGAAGATGAGGGGGGTGGGGCTCAGAGAGAGGCTGCTTGATGAGAGGACTGAAAGTCAAATCGTGGGGAGGACACAATATGTCCCGGTCATAAAAATTCCCCAATGAAAAAACCTCATCTCTGACTTTTAATGAATTTATTTATGTTTTATTTGATATTGCTGTGAGTTATAACTGCTGCAGAGTTTATAACCGTTTATGTCACTTCAGTGTTTCTCCAGTACATCTTTTTATAGTGTGCTGTCTGTAATAATTACAAAGTTGCCTTTTTAAATGATTATAAGTGACCCTGTTAATACAAACATGAACCTCTCAATGTTGTCTAGTGCATTTAAACACACATGAAAGCTGCCGGTCATTCAGCTAATTATTAATTTCTTTTCACTTATGCAGTAACCAAGAGACAATTGGAATTGTAGTGAGTAAACTGTACAAGTGAGAACATGTGACATGTAACATTGTGACGTTTAAACATCTGCCTTTCTAAGAAATAGATGTTGAGTTGAAAATGTGAGACGAGGAGACCGAGAGGGACGAGCAGTGAGACGGACGGTCCCCAGGAGACAGGCTAATGTGAAATGTTGGTTCACACCTCTGCTTAAAGAAGTCGCACATCGACGCAGCTGCGTGTTTGATAGATGACCTTAGAGGAAGTGATGATGAAAACTGAAGTGTGAACATGCGATGTGTGTGTGTGTGTGTATGTGTGTGTGTGTGTGTGTGTGTTTGTGTGTGTGCGTGTGTGTGTGTGCGCATGATCTCACAAGAGTAAAAAGGTGAGAACAGTGAGGATTCATCATCAGCTCTATAAAGGATTATTTTAACGTTAGGGCTGATTTAATGCTGTCACCGTTTGAGGACTGTGTGTGTGTGTGTTTGTGTGTGTGTGTGTGTGTGTGGGTGGGCTTAAAATGACCTGACCTTCTCTGACACCTTCGCGTTGCACACACACTTACATCATGTCAAAGTTGAACAAGGGAACAATTACCACTAATGATTTTAACCCAAAAGAGCAGAATCTATCAATTAAAAAAGGAACACAAGGTTTAAATTGACTTTGAGTGCCAGTGTGTGTGTGTGTGTGTGTGTTTGTGTGTGTGTGTGTGTGTGTGTGTGTGTGTGTGGGGGGATGGGTGTGGATGTTTTTCACTTGCCTTTGCGTGAGTGGGTGTGTTCCAGATGCCGCGATAAAAATACCTGCACTTGTCAGACTTAATTAAGTTTGTGTTCATGTGGCATCTGCGGCAATCGATGGCAATAAGACGGAGAGAGTGTGGCTGATAAACAGGGAGTGAGAGTCTGATGACAGCAGGGGGAGGAGAGACGGAGGGGGACGAGTGCAGATAAACAGCGGAAGACCGATAAGGAGGCGCAGACAAACAGAGCTAAGAGATGCCGACAAAACTGAGAATGAATGAGATAAAAAGTGACGGAGATACAGGCTGAATGGAACAGAGAGAGAGAGAGAGAGAGAGAGAGAGAGAGCGAGAGAGAGGTGCCTGTCGACTGTTTGATAATCCTCCTCTCATTAGTGCATCAATCAGATTACTCACACCAGATTCTGGCAATTAGCAGTTGAACATGACTCAGATTGGCCCTAACCAGATTAGAGTTGTAAACAGATTAGAGAGGGATTACTACAGGGTTCTGTACAGTCCTGGGAATGTTTTGTCTCTGTATTGTATGGAGCTGCAGTGTTGTCAGTCCCCCCCCCGATCGCGAACAGAAACTAGCAATAGCGAATGAGAGCGAGAGGATGTTGCGTACAGCTGCAACTTAAAACAACACAACATTTTCAACTCACCCTGCAGAACCTATTCTTCCCTCTCAGCCGTGACTTCATCCGCAGGTTTTATTTATTTGTTTTGGCAGAGGAAAACAAAACACACAAGGTTTGTCCTCCTCCATGTTTGTTTCTCTTCAGCGCTCAGTACTCCACACTCAGGTTCAGAAGGTGGCGGTAATGACCCGCGTCGTTTGCCAACCGCCACATTATTTGTTTCTCCGTTTGAAAACAAATTGCTGTTTGTGTTTTGTGTGACTACATGTTCGCCTTGTGTGTAGCGCATTGATCCACTTAGACACTTGCACACACTGTGTAGCCAGCAGCAGAAATTACATGCGTGTTCATTTACATATAGAGCAGGGAGGTCACAGGAGACACATTCATTCTAACGCCGGTAGTGAACAGACAAATTTGGAGCTGTCCTCTTGTGATTGAATTTCTCCAGACGGAGTTTAATACCAGGGCTGAACAGGAGCGAGGTGTTTGAGATAAAGAGATACAGCTGCACGTTGTTCCGTGAAGACTGAAGGATATTATGATTTCAGTCAAATCAAATGTAGGTAACCCTCGGGTTCCAGCCCCGACCCCACTTAGCTGACTGAGTGATTGAAACAATACTGGAACATCCCTTAAAGAACATGTGCTCGCTTCTGTTACTGTAAAGTAGCTTCAGCCATGTTAAGGCAACACTTAAGTGTTCGTCAACCTTTTGAAAAGAGCCTCATAATAACAGCCTTTAGGAGCGCTGGCATTTTGTCTGGCCGGAAATCAATGGGCTGCAATTAGAAGGTCGATGCTGAATGGTCTTTACTGTAACAGCATGTAACATTATTGATTTAATTATAATACTTTAAAACGTAACCTGCATAGTTCTCATTGCAAATTGGATTCTGTCCCAACAAACACGGCCAGTGAAAATGCAGCATTAACGGTATTTATAATTTCTCACATGCTTTTAAATTATCCTTGATTGCGTTTGCTACTTTGACATATACGAAATGTCAATATGGATAACCATGTTGTGTAGGATGTTAGAACATTGCTCTTTAGTGACAACATCTCCACAGTGGTCAACATCTCCTCAGGGTATAGATTGATCCTAGATGCGTAGGTTCAATACCGAAGTACCATCAACCATTCCCGAACATTTACACACCTTTGAAGTTCTTGAGACACATAGGGATGGACACACACACACTCATCTAATCTACACTGGTGTTATTTTCCCTTTCCCCTCCCTTAACTTGGCTCCACTTCTGGTTCCATCCTTGTCTCCTCACTTCTTCCTCCAGCTCTTCTCTTTACATTTATCTCCATCAACTCTTGTCTTTTCCTCCCCTGTTTGCTCTCCTCACTCATCCTCCACTCCTCCTGCACTTCCTTGTCCTCCCCTTCCCCTGCTCATCTTTGGCCTGTCGTCCTCCCGTCATGCTTGTCCATCCTTCACTGTCCTGCCTCCTTTCTCTCCAACTTTACTTCTCTCATTCTTTTTGTCGTGACCTATTCTCCTGGACAAAAAAAGCACATCTTCCACATCATCATCCACCACTTTCTCCTCTTCCCTCCCCACCTCACTGTCTGTTGGTCCATTGAGTCAGTTGAGTTTCCTTTGGCTACTTTTTAAAAGTTGGCTTTGGACCACTGAAGGATAGAATTGTAAGGCACCAAGGCCCGATGGTCTTATCCCTTCCATCCAGGGGATCCTGACCCAACACACACACAGAGGCTTTTTCTTCACCACTCTGGTCTAAGTTTACTTTAGAATTCTCAAATATTCACATATCGGTTTATGATTTTCATGCCGTCCATGTCCCCTGTGGGATCAAACATGTGAAACGCTCAAAACTGTTTCTGATGCGTGCTCCCGGCAAACTTTCATTCGGCAACACAACATCGATGTGTTAACTTTTGCTGCACGCTACTCCTCCATTTCTGCCCGTGCTGCTCGACTTCCTTTCTGACGTCTTCCCTGTTTTTGGTGTCACTCTCAGTGGAATGGTGAATTTCTCTTTACACTTCCTTGCATCTGCTGCCACAAAAAACACACACTTGCACAACATACACACATACACACACACACACACACACACTCCTACATAAATCACTGTCAAAAAAAATTCACATCCACAATTCCCAACATCCTTTTCCTGCCATCGTATCCTTCCATCATTGGATCTTTCAGTCACTCAAATGGGCCTCCATTCTGAAACCCTGAAAAAGAAAATCTATTTAAATTGTAGAGAAGTGATATTTAATTTTGGAAAAGGGGGGAAATAAATGGTCTTGAAAAGTATTTTGCAAACTGGAAAAAAAAATAGGCATTCTCCCACTTAATGTACCGGATCTGGACCCAGATTTAAACGGTTCTTCCCTGAGCCATATCACATCCTTCCACCAAGTTTTGCGGTCACCCGTCTATGAGTTTTAGATATCGGTCATAACAAAGCCTCCTTGGTGGAGGTAATAAGACTCAAATTCTGTCTGTCAGCACTTGGAATTGTTACAAAAACACAGCGTGATAGGAGTAATTTGGTGATGTCACTGATCTCAGGCCAACGTCAGAATCACTGATGATGACATGTCTCCTTGTCTGCTGGTTAAATTACCTCTATGGAAAGGTGCAATGACAAAAGGCAGAGTGAAACAGAATGAGAGAGGATAAAGACGGAGTAGAGCTCATAAGGAGCGACATAGAGGGAGAAATTGAGAAAGAGAGGCAGACGGATAGAAAGAGAAAGGGGGATACTGGGTCCGAGCAAGTTGGGCCGGGGTGTTGGTGGCAGAGGAGAGACGGTGGTCGGACCATATCTGGGGAAATGTGACTCCGCTGACCCGATGACAGGGACATCCATCAACAAGTGGT